>NC_081553.1:12905282-13205282 GCF_963082655.1 Stomoxys calcitrans
GGTTTATATGGCAGCTATATCAAACCGTGGACCGATATAGCCCATTTACAGTCCCAACCGACCTACACTAATAAGAAGTATTTGTGCAAAATTTCAAGCGGCTAGCTTTACTCCTTCGAAAGTAGGCGTGCTTTCGACAGACAGACGAACAGACATACGGACAGACATGGCTAGTTCGACTTAAAATGTCCTGACGATCAAGAATATATATACTTTATGGGGTCTTAGACGAATATTTCGAGAAGTTACAAACAGAATGACGAAACTAGTATACCCCCCTCCTATGGTGGAGGGTATAAAAACACATAATAGCTGCAATTATTGCATTTTCCCGAAAAAAAGAGGGAGGTAAAGTGCGAACCTATCATTGAGGTTCACAGAAAAAAAATAAATTCAAACAAATTAACAAAAAGTAAATATCATTAAACAGGCCTTTGTTTGGGGGTATTGAAAAAAAATATTTGACAACAATAGAAGAGATTTGGTTTAGTATTGGGTTGCCCAAAAAGTAATTGCGGATTTTTCATATAGTCGGCGTTGACAAATTTTTTCACAGCTTGTGACTCTGTAATTGCATTCTTTCTTCTGTCAAAGCAAGCTGTTACATTTAGCTTGCTTTAGAAAGAAAATATAAAAAAAGTATATTTGATTAAAGTTCATTCTAAGTTTTATTAAAAATGCATTTACTTTCTTTTAAAAAATCCGCAATTACTTTTTGGGCAACCCAATAGTTCTACTTTCGGGACATAAATCACACAATAAACGTATGTATGCCTTTGTGTTGGATCATCAACTACGTTAATTTTATTTTATTCATGGCGGTTGAATAATTTTCTAACTGAAACTAGTTATTTTATTTCTCCAAAGCTACAGTTAATTATTTCATGCATACTAAATAATTAGTTTTGAGTCTAATACTCGAACTTGGTAATTTTTAGGGTCGGCACTGTGTAAGTTATACTATGTTAAAAGTAATACGGCTAGATGTATAACAAAATGTTTTTTTTATGCTTTTAACCTCCTCTATGGGATGGGAGGTTATGAAACTTCGTCGTTGTGGGTGTAACAACTTAAACTATTGAAAACAAGCAAGCATATCTTTTAAAAGCTCACTAACTCCAAAATGAGTCGAAATATTTATTATACCCACCACAGAAGGATACGGGTATATTAATTTTGTCATTCCACTTGCAACACATCGAAATATCAATTTCCTACCCTATAAAGTATATATATTCTTGATCAGCTTACAAATCTAAGACGATCTAGCCATGTCCGTCCGTCTGTCCGTCCGTCCGTCTGTCCGTCCGTCTGTCCGTCCGTCTGTCCGTCCGTCCGTCTGTCCGTCCGTCCGTCTGTCTGTCTGTCTGTCCGTCTGTCTGTTAATCACGCTACAGTCTTTAAAAATAGACATATTGAGCTGAAAATTTGCACAGATTCTTTTTTGTCCATAAGCAGGTTAAGTTCGAAGATGGGCTATATTGGACTATATCTTGATATAGCCGCCATATAGACCGATCCGCCGATTTAGGGTCTTAGGTCCATAAAAGCCACATTTATTATCCGATTTTGCTGAAATTTGGGACAGTGAGTTGTGTTAGGCCGTTTGATAACCTCTTTTAATTTGGCTCAGATCGGTCCAGATTTGGATATAACCGCCATATAGACCAATCAGCCGATTTTGGGTCTTTGGCTCATAAAAGCCGCATTCATCATTCTATTTTGCTGAAATTTGGGACAGTGATTTGAGTTAGGCTCTTCAACATCCCTCTTCAATTTGGCCCAGATCGGTCCAGATTTGGATATAGCTGCCATATAGACCGAGCTCTTGATTTAAGGTTTCGAGCCCATAGAAGACGCAAAAAATTTTAAGGTTTAATGACCTTTGCCCTAATAGGCAAAAAACTTGAAAAATGGAAAAATTCGGCAGAGCCCGGCCGGGATTCGAACCTGGGCACACGGAGCGGCAGCGAGAGCCGTTACCGTTGTCTAGCGTTCGAAGCCATCAATACAACATAATACGGAAGAAGTGTAATTTGCCACAGAAGGAATTACACAAAAAAAATGCTTGCCTTGGGCAAAAAGTACAGCTAATAGACAGGGTTGTCGAGCGTGGTTAATGTGATTATTGTATCAAAGATGCGTTTTCACTATTAATACGATGCAAATACAAGATACCAACGCACGGCCCTTGAAGCCATCAACCTAAAATGGTTGGAAAGTCTTCTAACCAAAGACGAAATGCGTCCCATAGTGCTTGGTGTGTGTTGCTATCTTTGGCTTTCCTTTTCCATTTGCATCTCCGATCATTGAGCTCGTCTCGAAAGACAAACAAACAAAACAAAAAATTATAAAATTTAATAATCTTCGCCCTAACAGGAAAAAAATTTGAAAAACCTGATATGGCTTCCATATAAACCAATCTCCTGGTTTTACTTCTTAAGCCCTTACTAGCCGGAATTTGTGTCCGATTTTTCTGAAATTTTGCATACGGTGTTCTGCGACTTTAGAAGCTTTAATTTTTGCAGGTTTGTCAGAAGTTTGGTATGAAGATTAACATTATGCCCTTCAACTAAATGTAGTTTGTATACATTTTTAGCAGAATCCATGGTGATGTGTTCCAAAGATTCGGCCCGGCTGAACTTAGCACGCTTTTACTAGTTATACATACCACAAACTGACCGGTGTGCTTCGCTACAACCATAATTGTTTGCGGCTCCCTTCTGACTTGTTATACCCTACACCACTACCGTGGTACAGGGTATTATATAGGGTTGCCCAAAAAGTAATTGCGGATTTTTTAAAAGAACTTAAATGCATTTTTAATAAAACTTAGAATGAACTTTAATCAAATATATAATTGTCATTTTGTTCGATAATCTTTTGCCATCTTCCTGGCAAATTTAGTATTCCACGCTCATAGAACTTCTGGCCTTTATCCGCAAAAAACTGAACCAAGTGCGATTTTATAGCCTCATCATTGCCGAAAGTTTTACCTTTTAAGGAGTTCTGCAAAGATCGAAATAAATGGTAGTCTGATGGTGCAAGGTCAGGACTATATGGTGGATGCATCAAAAGTTCCCAGCCAAGCTCACTCAGTTTTTGGCGAGTGACCAAAGATGTGTGCGGTCTAGCGTTGTCCTGGTGTAATATGACACCTTTACGATTGACCAATTCTGGTCGCTTCTCCTTGATGGCTGTATTCAATTTGTCCAATTGTTGACAGTAAACATCCGAATTAATCGTTTGGTTCCTTGGAAGCAGCTCAAAATATACCACACCCTTCCAATCCCACCAAACAGACAGCATAACCTTCTTTTGGTGGATATCAGCCTTTGAAGTGGATTGAGCTGGTTCACCATGATTGGACCATGATCGTTTTCGACTAACGTTGTTGTAAACAATCCATTTTTCATCTCCAGTTATGATTCGTTTTAAAAACGGATCGAATTCATTGCGTTTAAGGTGCATATCACAAGCGTTGATTCGGTTTGTTAAATGAATTTCTTTCAATACATGTGGTACCCATAGTAACAGCTGATAACGTGACAGAAGAAAGAATGCAATTACAGAGTCACAAGCCGTTGAAAAAATTTGTCAACACCGACTATATTACTACCATATTACCGACAATTACTTTTTGGGCAACCCAATAACTTAGTGAATTGATAAGTATACCGATCGACTCAGAATCACTTTCTGAATCGATTTAGCTATGTCCGTCTGTCTGCCTGTCCGTCTGTCCATGTTATTTTGTGTACAAACTACAGGTCGCAATTTTCATCCGATCTTCTTCAAATTTAGTATGGGTGAGTTTTTCGGCCTAGAGACAAAGCCTATTGAAATTGGAAAAAATCGGTTTAGATTTGGATATAGCTCTCATATGTATGTTCGTCCGATTTGCAGTATAACTGCAATAAAATGCTCATTTGTTAACCATTTTTTTTCGAAAATTGGCAGGGAGGATTTTCTTATGACTCCCGTCAATACGGGGGAATTTCAAAGAAATCGGTTCAGATTTCGATACAGCTCCCATATATATGTTCGTTCGATTTTCAGTAATAATGCAATAAAATGGTCATTTGTTACCCGATTCTCTTGAAATTTGGCAGGAAGGATTTACTGGTGAATTTCATGTAAATCGATTCAGATTTAGATATAGCTCTCATGTATATATATCGCCATATTTTCACTTCTAGAGCCACTGCAAGCGCATTTTTTAACCAATCTTCACAACATTTTAAACAACGCTTTCCTCGACGACTTGCACAATAGCTATAAAGTTTGCTCGAAATCGGTTCAGATTTAGACATAGCTCTATATATATATTCTCGTCCGATTTGCAGTAATACTGCAATAAAATGGTCATTTGTTAACCGATTTTCTCGAAATTTGGCAGGATGGATGTTCTTATGACTCTTGACATTACGGGTATCTATGAAATTCACGTGTAATGTCAAGAGTCATAAAAAATCCTTCTTGCCAAATTTCGAGAAAATCGGTTCAGATTTGGATATAGCTCCCATATATATGTTCGTCCGATTTGCAGTAATAAAGCAATAAAATTGTCATTTGTTAATCGATTCTCTCGAAATATGGCAGGAAGGTTTTTTCTTTTGCTTCTCGACATTATATATGAATTTTATAGAAATCGGTTCAGATTTTGATATAGCTGTCATATATTTATACCGCCCGATTTTCACTTCTAGAGCCACTGCAAGAACATTTTTTGACCAATCTTGCAAAATTTTGTATAACGCTTTTCTCGACGAGTACCACATAATCAAATTTCCGGTAATTTGCAATAATGTGTCATTTGTGAACCGTAGTTATTACAGTTTAAACATATTTGCTCGAAATGTGATACGGATTGTTTAATAACCCATCTGAAAACATGCGACGAGGTCCATCAAAATTGGTTCAGAATTAGACATAGCTCCCACTTTATACCTATGGGGTAGGTGTAGGGTATTATAAAGTCGGTACCGCCAACTTTTGCCTTTCCTTCCTGGTTTTATTTATATTCGTATTTAACTCTCAAATAACACTCATTAGAATCCCATATTGTCCCATTTGGTATACACGATCATTTGGGGCATAATTTTGGGGTGCGGAAATATAATTTTCGTATACTCTCAAATACCTTTCGTTTAAGTCGCATCTTGTCCCATTTGGTGTACATGTCCATTTGGTGCATGGACTTCAACGGCCCCCCAGGAACTCAAACGCAAATGTTTATATAAGTTTCGTATTCTACTTCCAATTACCTTTCAATTGGTTCTCATATTGCTTCAAACTGTAAACATGTCATATTTGGGAGTTTTTAGAGGTGGGGCGGGCCTCCCGATATTAAGGATGAATTGTTATATAAAGTTTGTACTCTACTCTCAAATACATTTCTTTTGATACCCATATTGTCTCAATTGGTTAAAATGTCCGTTTGGGCTTGTTTTGGGTGCATGGTATTCCCCACAGTTATTTGATCTCAAAGTTTTATACCAAGTTTGTGTTTTTTGGCTTAACTTAAGGTGGAATACAAAAAAGAGGGTAAAGAAGTACCCAATTTTAGCCAGGGAGCTAAACTCTACCTATGAGCAGAATTTAGGAGCTTTTTTATAATTTGTCGTAGTTTATTTTCTTAATTACGTGAGTAATTAACAATGAAAGTTTTTGTTCATTTGTCTTAATTTTCAATACATGTATTTGTCAATATTAGTCTCTAGGATTGCACGACATAGATGGCACTATCAGCCAACAAGTGCACGCTTATTAAGAGATTGAAAACTCCATCTGATTTGGCGTGTTGTAAGGGTTATTTGGTCTTTCATCATTAACCGGCATGTTGCGTCAATTTAATTAAAACAAAATCGTTGAGACATACTCACACGATTTCATTTATTTATATAAAAAATTTAATTTAGTATAAAATTTAAAACACGACTTTTAATAATTCAAAATTTCCCCTTTTATGAGCAACAATTATGGCTGTCATATACACCCATATACTGGTATTTTTGATGCCATTTTTGTTGTATCATTTTGCATTCCGAATTTTTTTAGGTTCCTTGTTCCTATTAGGTTTAGTCCTTGTCAATTTGTATGCCACCAAAGTTCACGCTGAAGTTTCTATTTGATTTGTTCATATTACATTTACTTATGCTACTCAAGTCTTTGACCTAGTTCACTTAATCAATGTGCATTTCATTGGTGCTTCATTGAATATACATTTAATTATTGTAAAATATTTGTAATCATCTGGCTGCAGATGTTTGTATTGATCAATACAACTCTCCACCATGTCGATGTCACAATCTCTTTTGAGATTTTGTTGAAATGCCACTACTAAACGATCTGCTTCGGGTTCACGATCTGGCCTATAGGCATTTGTATTAATCAAACTGCACATAATGAGAGAACGAATTTGAGGAGTATCATCGAGTTTCAGTTGTCGTATATTAGTTAAAGTTTCATCATCGATGGAGTTTTCCATCAGACAGTTTGCCTCAATTTCGGCACGATTTTCTGGAAACCAATCAGGTCGCTGAGCTGCATTCTATGACGATAAGGTGGTGAAATCAACAACTTATTATGGTTGATACATTTCAAAACTTAGCTCTTACCGATGCTGTTAGCAAGACAATGCCGATTACAATAATAAATCCTTGCTCCAATGTTTTCATTCTATTCATTTCAAGAGCTAAACACAGACTGAAATTTTTACAAGCTTATATTGAATTTATTTTTTTATATTTGAAATTAAGGAATAATTTTATTTTTTGAAAAATTTTGATTTATTTTCGACTGAGGCAGGTAGAACTTGTTTTGCTGGATTGTTTAATGCAGTTCAATGCAAAATGTTGTTGTTTGCAGTTCAAAAATCTTCCAGTAACGTGATTGTCGCTTTGATTAATTATTTAGACATTTAGGGATTGTTTGTACGTCTGTTAATATTTATGACAAAGGTAATGCCCTAGGCAAAGTACACAGTAAAATTTAATGAATTGCGTTCAACATCAAAACTGTGTTCATGATCAATCATATAAATTTTCATCAAACAATACATTCATCAAATAAATTTTTCTATGATATATCAAATTTTCTAAGAAAAATATTTTTTTCTATGAATTATAATTTTTTTCTATGAAAAATCAAGTTTTTTTTATGAAAAATTAATGTTTTCTATGAAATATTAATCTTCTATAAATTATTCTAGGAAAATCTATCAATTACTTGAGCTAAATATTTAAAATTTTTTGGTTTTTAGATAATTATTGCATATTTTTAGGCTATCGCAATATCAAGGCAATTGAAAAGTGTTCAAATTGTGGGAGAATATATTGGGTTGCCCAAAAAGTAATTGCGGATTTTTTAAAAGAAAGTCAATGCATTTTTAATAAAACGTAGACTGAACTTTAATCAAATATACTTTTTTTACACTTTTTTCTAAAGCAAGCTAAAAGTAACTGCTGATAACTGACAGAAGAAAGAATGCAATTACAGAGTCACAAGCTGTGAAAAAATTTGTCAACGCCGACTATATGAAAAATCCGCAATTACTTTTTGGGCAACCCAATATTTTGGAGTCATAGAGGAAATAACTGTGAAAACTGGTAAGATCATTTTATTATTGCGCTTGCACAGGCAGAAGAAGTAAAACACAGGCGATACCTATAGTGGGAGCACATTTGTTAGAAGTCACTAGATGCAAAGTTTCAGCCAAATCGGACAAAAATGCGGCTTCCAGAAGCTCAAGAAGTCAAATCGGGAGATCGATTTATATGGGAGCTATATCAGGTTATAGACTGATTTGTTCCATACTTGGGTTAATTGTTGGAAGTCGTAACAGAACACTTATTTCAGCCAAATCGGACTAAAACTGCGGCTTTCAGGGTCTTAAGAAGACAAATCGGGAGATCGGTTTATATTTGAGCTATATCTAAACCTGAAACGATATGGCCCATTTTCAATCCCCAATAACCTACATCAATAAAAAGTATCTGTACAAGTTTGAAGTGGCTGGCTTTATGCGTTCAACCGCTATCGTAATTTCGACAGTCGGACGGACGGACAGGGCTAGATCAACTCAGAACGTCGAGACGATCAAGAATACCTTTACATTATGAGGTCTTAGAGGAATATTTCGAGGTGGCCACCGTAGCGCAGAAAACATGAAATGAAAAACTTATTCTACACACCGTCATGGGATGGGGGTATACTTATCTTATAACACTTCGAAATATTCCTCTGCAAATGCAAATTTTGCCCATAAACATTCCAAGGTCAAACTTCTCATATATCAATGAGTGCAGTCCGATCCAAGTTTAAGCTCAATGATAGGGGGCCCCTTTTTATGGCCGAGTCCGAACGGCGTGCTGCAGTGCGACACCTCATTGGAGAGAAGTTTTACATGACATGGGGAAAACCACAGCTGAAACTTTTTCTGATGGTCTCGCCAGGATTCGAACCCAGGCGTTCAGTGTCAAAGGCGGACATGCTAACCTCTGCGCTATGGTGGCCCCAGTTTCGGGCATACCTTGAAATTATTTTTTAAAGCCAAAACGATGTGTTACAAAATGATGAGTCAAGATTAGTTCTGTAGGTCTTGACAAAAGTTTGAGCCAGGAAAATATTTATTAAAAAATTTTAAAATTTTAAGTTTTAAATTTTTTAATTTCTTACCAAGGAAATTTTTTTTTCAAATAATGATTTGTACGAGAATCTTTGAAGAAATTTAACGAGTCAAATCCTATGTTTACAAAAAATTCCAAACTCCCTTAGTAAAGACATGTGTAAAAATGGGAAAGATGTTTCTTAAATCTTATTAGCCAGCCAAGGCGGATTTAAAAAGGTGGTCTCACGCGATCGTCTGTTAACAGCCGGCCACGTTTGACGGTATTAAGATGTCAGATTTTTGTTTGCATTCTCTTTGTTTTGTATAACAATTTCTGCTAGGAGCTTAAACATCATTTAGTGGGCATCTTGGGCTAATTAAAAGAAAACATTTTTTAGAAAATTTGTTTTTTTTTTAGAAGATTCGAAAATAATTTTCTTTTTGAAAATTATCATTTTTGAGAAGGACATAAATTGTTTGCTAGTTGAGGAAAATAAAACAACTAAAGTTTAAAACGCATGTAAAATTGACAACCATTCCAATGCTTTACAACTATTCCAATTAAAGTAAATTGTAAAGCACAAATAATTTTAAGTAAAGCAAGTAAAATCGCGCTAAGTTTGGCCGGCCGTCTTGAGAACCCACCACCATGGATTCTGCTAAAAATGTTTACAAAATAAATTTAGTTGAAGGCATTCAAATATTCTACATTCATTTATTCAAACTTCTACCAAACCAGCAAATATTAAAGCTTCTACGAACCGAACTAGGATAATCGAGAGACCGGTTTATATGGGAGCTATATCAGGTTATAGACTGATTTGTAACGTACTAGGCACAGTTGTTGGAAGTCGTAACCCAATACCGCATGCAAAATGTCAGCCAAATCGGACAAAAATTGCGGGTCAAGAAGTCATATCGGAAGATCGGTTGATAAGGGAGCTATGTCAGGTTAAAAACCGATTAAGACCGTACTTGGCGCAGTTGTTGGAATTCATAACAAAGCACTGCGTGCAAAATTTCAGCCAAGTCGGACAAAAATTCCGGCTTGTAAGGGTTCAAGAAGTCAAATCGGGAGATCGGTTGATATGGGAGCTATAGCAGGTAAAAAACCAATTAAGACAGTACTTGGCGCATTTTTTGGAAGTTATATGAAATCACTACGTGTAAAATTTTAGCCAAGTCGGACCCAAATTTTGGCTTGTAAGGGCTCAAGAAATCAAATCGGAAGATCGGTTCTTTGTATCAAAATTCGTGAGAATCGGTTAACTAATGATAATGTTGAAAAATTGGATCAAATCGATATGGGAGCCATATCCAAATCTGATATGACTTTTTCCGATTTCAATTGTCTTCGTCTTTAGGCCAAAAAATATGCTTGTGTTCAATTTGAAGACGATGAGATGAAAATGGCCATATTACACAAAATAACGTGAACAGGCAGACGGAAGGTCAGACGGACATAGCTACATCGAATCAGAAAGTGATTTTGAGTCGATATGATTTAATGCATCTATCTTTCTTCCCTCTGTTTTAAACAAATGTACCAAGTTATAATACCCTGTAGCGCAGTAATGGTGAAAGGCATACATATGCTTTGAACGATTATTTTAGAAAAATTTTGCATGATTCAAATCTGTATCACTTCTGTAAGTACTTGAATGGGATATCCTTTTCCTATACAAATGATGTCTTTTGTAATTGAGCTAAAACCTGAATCATGTTAATGGATCATTGGTAGTTCTTGCTATTTTATTGCAGTTTGCTGCCATGATAGGGTACTCAAACTACAGTCGAACCTCTACGTGCTGTTATTATGGACAGGAACATTGCAGTTCCTTCGAAAATAGTGCCGGACTGGCAACAACAACAATTTACATTGTTATACGATTGTGGTGTATTAGTTTTGATAAATTACGAATATAATGCCATATTTGGCTGCACATGTGCCTGCATATAACATTTTTAAAATTGTCTTTAAATTAAATTGAATGGAATGATCAATTCGATGAATTATTCCATTAATGAATGATCATCTAATCAGCAATTAAGAATTATTTTAAAAATGTCAAAAGATCGAATTTTTTGGGTGCATTATTTAAAGTAAATGAAAGTACCAGTAATTCAAGATTCAGTAAAATTTGTGTCAATAAACTTCAAATGAGTTCTATTTTAGAATTGCCATTGGATTTTGGAATAAGTAACCGGATTTAATTAGAAAAACTTATTGAATATTTTAACAAGATATATTATAATGACAACATTAGTGATTTTATTTGCAATTTCGTACTATAAATGAATATAATCACGCTCAATAATAAACATCTTACCGTACAAAGTCTAAAGGAAGATAAACAAGTAAAAAAGCGTTAAGTTCAGCCGGGCCGAACTTTGGATACCCACCACCTCGGGTTTATATGTAAACCACGTTTCGTCAAAATCAGGTGAAAATACATACCATTTACCCTTATAGCAGCTATATCGAGAAATTGTCCGATTTGGACCAAATACTAATAAGTACAAGCCATTGTTCAATTGTGTATAACAAAATATGGATTTTTTCGTAGCTATATCTAAAAATAAACCAATCATATACGACACGGATGTCGAAAAGCCTAATATAAGTCACTGTGTCAAATTTCTGTGAAATCGAAATAAAAATGCGCCTTTTATGGGGCCAAGACTTTTAATCGAAATATCGGCTAGTATGGCAGCTATATCCAAATCAGGACCGATTTGGGCCAAGTTTCAGAAAAATGTCGAAGAGCTTAACACAACCCACTGTCCCAATTTTCGGCGAAATCGGACAAGAAATGCGCTTTTTATGGGCCCAAAACGTCAAATCGAGAGATCGGTCTATATGGCAGCAATATTCAAATCTGGACCCATCTGCGCCAAATTGAAGAAGAATGCCGAGGGGCCTAACACAACTCAATGACCTAAAATTCAGTAACATCTGATAATAAATGCGCCTTTTAAGGGATCAAAACCATAAATCGAGAGATCGGTCTATATGGCAGCTATATCCACATCTGGACCGATCTGGGCCAAATTGGAGAAGCATCTCGTATTGCCAAATGTTAGCAAAATCGGACAATAAATGCGCCTTTTATGGGCCTAAAACCCTAAATCGGCGGATCGGTTTATATGGCAGCTATATCTAAATCTGGACCGATCTGGGCCGAATAGAAGAAGGATGTCGAAGGGCCTAATACAACTCACTTTACCAAATTTTGGCAAAATCGGGCAATAAATTTTATGGGCCTAAGACCCTAAATCAGCGGATCGGTCTATATGGCAGCTATATCCAAATCTGTACCGATCTGGGCCAAATTGAAGAAGGCTGTCAAGTGGCCTTACACAACTCACTGTCCCAAATTTCTGCAAAATCGGATAAAAAGTGTGGCTTTTATGGGCCTAAGACCCTAAAGCGGCGGATCGGTCTATATGGGAGCTATATCAAGATATAGTCCAATATAGCCCATCTTCGAACTTAACCTGCTCATGGACAAAAAAAGAATCTGTACAAAGTTTCAGCTCCATATCTCTTTTTTTAAAGACTCTAGCGTGATTTCAATAGACAGACGGACGGGCATGTCTAGATCGTCTTAGATTTGTAAGCTGATCAAGAATATATATACTTTATAGGGTAGGAAATGGATATTTCGATGTGTTGCAAACGGAATGACAAAATGAATATACCCCCATCCTTCGGTGGTGGGTATAAAAATAGCATGGAAGTTGTTGTGTGCGGTAAGAGTAGAATGATATTTTATGTCTTTCAATTGGTGACAAAAATTTCATATCCATCTACCCATTTATTTTTTTTCATATTTCTTTATTCTACTATTACAATTCGAAGTGTAACCTCAAATTTCTTTTCTTTTCCTATTATCTGTTATCATCGCAAACAATGTGGAATGTATTATCACAAGGTAGATATATATCTTTGCCATACAGTCTTTGCCAAGTCTTGTGGAATGTTAAATACATTAGGATAACACTGTTTATAGCCGCAATGAGATGGAGGCTAAAACATATTTTCCACAGTAAGTGAGAGGCTAATTAGGATCTGTCATATTTAATTTTATCGCTGCACATCTCTTAAGCAAATTTAAACAAGAGCTAAGAGCTAGAGTGAGCTATGAACCTGAAAAAACTTGCTTAGTTCCACTGGCCGAATCTTTGGAACCCACCACCAAGTGATTGAGACAAAATATGGACAAAACTCTGGTATCATCTCTGGAAGTATATTGAAGTATACTACTCCTATCCCGAAGCTCGATAAATTCTGCTTTTTCTCCAAAAGCTAATTTCACAGTACATATATTTTTTTAATGGTTTAGTGACGCCGGTGAGATAAAAACGTTTCTCTTAAAAACCCATGTCCAAACTGAAACTTTAGTAAACGACATGGGTGTGAGAGCAGAGACAAAGGAGGACGTGTTGAGGCATTTGATGAAACCCATTTTCCACAGGATACGAAGGGACTCACGGAGACACCGAAATCTTGGAATAATGACGTTTATGTCACCCGGACCTGATGGAATATTTCCGGCGTTACTACAGAAAATGGCAGACTATCTGGGGCCTCGTCTGGCCAGGATTTTCACAGAGTGCCTAGGGCTTGCATATACTCCAAAAGCCTGGCAGGAGGCAAGGGTGGTGTTTATACCCAAGCCCGGCAAGGCAAGTTATGCGACACCAAGGCCTACAGACCCATAAGCCTTACGTCCTTTCTACTCCAAACCATTGAACGTATTGTGGACACCATGATAAAGAGTATGACATCCAGCGAACTGCTCAAATACAAACAGCATGCCTATGTGAAGGGAAGGTCGGTGGAGACTGCCCTCCACGAGGTTGTGCGGACAGACACTCTGATCCAATCCTTAGACATGTACCGGGTGGACCCGGTCCTTAGAGACTGGATAAACCATATGCTAAGGAACAGGTAGTTAAATTGTGTGTCCCATGGCATAAATATAAGGGAGATAGTGGCACAGGGCACGCTACAGGGGGGTATTTTATCGCCACTCCTATGGCCTATGACCTATTACGGATGCTGACTTACCACTTCTAAGGGGTAACGATCCGGAGGAGGTATGCAGAAGGGCTGAAAGGGTATTGCATATGGCATATGACTAGACTAGATCCAGATGTCTCCATATTAACCCAGTGTTAGGCACTATGTAGCCGTAGGCTCGAAATGGGGCCTGAATCTTAGGATAGTCCACTGGCTCTACAGGAGCGTGATTAGACCAATACTTACTTACGCCTCAATAGTTTGATAGACTGCTATGGAGAAAAAGTGCAACATAAGGATCATACAACAGGTTCAGAGAACATGTTGTCTTGGCATAGGCGGAGCGATGAGGACCACGCCCACTAGGGCACTGGAGACTATTCTAGATATACGACCCATTGACATACAGATTAAGCGTGAGGCAGCCACTGGGGCTATGAGACTTAAGGCGATGGGAGAATGGATTGAGGATGGGAGCAGCTTATACCATCGCGGTATAATCGAGCCGAAGATAGGAAACCTGGAAGGAAGGGAAGAGGTTTCCGATCGGATACCTGAGATGAACCTTGAAGTCGAGTGCGAGGCACTGCTGACAGAGGCACAGTCTTGGATTGACGGAACCCTAGTATTGCCGTCTGGAAGATTATGTTACACGGATGGATCAAAGCTAGAGGGCAGAGTGGGCCTGAGGGTTTACATTGAGAACCCAGAGACTGAGATCTATTTTAGAGGCTTGAAGTGGTGATAGCACCACTTCAGACTCGACGTCCTCGGCTTGAAGTGGTGCTAGTCTGAATCGAGTCTGAATATCTTTACCGACAGTAAAATTGCCATAAGGGCAATAACAACCAGGACGGTAAGGTCCTGAACAGTCTTGCAGTGTAAGAAGGAGATTAACGCCTTCTCTGAGGATGGGAAAATCCGCATCATTTGGGTGCCGGGCCATAACGAAGTAAGGGGAAATGAAAGGGCAGACGATTTGGCGGTGAAGGCCAGAGGACTGCCGTCAATAAACTTGGTTAACCCGAAGCCTTTCGGGTCGACACAGTCCGAGATAAGGGAGTGGGCGACGAATGCGCATGCAACATTGTGGAACGGCGAAACGGTCGATAGGACTGCGAAAATCCTATGGGGGGTCAGTATAGCTATTGGTATCATAACGGGACACATAGGACTACGAGCTCATTTATGTAAAATCGCTGCGGCAAGTGATAGCATGTGTAGGGCATGTGGGGAAGATGATGAGACGTTGGAGCATTTCCTTTGTCATTGTCCGGCTTTCGCGTCCAACAGATACCGATACTTAGGTAGAGACACAATATCAGACATGAACCAACTTGGAGAAGTGGCATTGAAAAAAATTAAGGATTTTGTAAGTAGTACGGAATTCCTAACTTAAAATTTTCTTTTCTGAGATTACTTTATAGTTTTTAGAGCGCACAACAAGCCGATTACGGGCTTAGGTGTATGTCTATAGTGGTATAGGGCAGATTGATATCTGCACCCTCTTTTCAGGTTGAAATCTAACGTAAAACAAAAACAAAACATGGTTTCTATTGTTGTAGCCTGGTGCCACGGGGGCCACCCAAAACCCTCCAAATGGATATATAGACCAATCACGACAATTCAGCGTCATAGGCGGACATATGCTACAATAGCACAAATTCGATATTCACATTCAGGGCGAAGTGTCCCCACCCTTAAGAGATATTAGAAAGTTAAAGAAGGCGCAGCGGAGCAGGCCCGGTTCGGCTAGTAATTTTATATTTGCGACTACCGGAAATTTGTATTTGCTGTTTGGTTATCTCTGGGCTTCGCAGAGCAACACGAAGTTGCGCATTGTTCCGAGTGTTAAATATGGCTTGATTTCGTGTAAACTCAATTGTATGGTACCCAGTTTGGTTTATGCATTTGAAAACATACAACAAGAGATGATATTTATACATCCCATAAACGGGCAACGTAGATACAAGAGTATCCTCAAAAGGACTCCAAGTTGAATGCAATATTGGTAAATTTGCAACAGGTTTCAAATCCCTATTCTCCAGAAGCTGCTAATATATAAGGTTTGTAGTTTTCTTGTAAGCATATAATACTGCTAAATAATTCAGATGACTCTGTATTAGAGTATGGTGGATGAGGTATTAAGTCCCCTGGTCAAATCTGTGTATTAATTACTAGAGTTAACCAAGTGCTGGTGAAATTTTGACTTCAAATGGTAAATGGGTCGATCCTATTCTAGATTTGACTATAAAATTAAACCTAGATATTTTATCTCTTGTACCTTCTGCGCATGTTTACCACATACGCTGACTCTAAAAGTGGAATCGAAATTTCCAAGTGGTCTGAGTTTGGTTCTCCTTTCACTTATATATAGTTTATAAATTCGCATATAGTTAGAAATGAGAGCAGCATCTCATAACAACAGTGTTTGACTTATATGGATAAAATATACAAATATCGTCAGTATACGTAAGGTAATTAAATATTAGAAACAATAGTGGTTCCAAAATACTTCCCAAATAAAATATACAAATATCATCTTACTTATACAAGAAATTGAGAACGCAGCCCGCAAACCCATACTGAATCTTACTAATCAAATTGTGTTGATGAAGAAAATCACCAAGCTGCCGATATAGAATCCTTTCAAAAATATAATTTATCGCTGATTGTACCGATATGGGGCGAAAGTTGAATAATTAGAAACCATTTTTGGCATAGTTATACACCTTTAGGGAATCCGGGTACCTGTGTGAGTCACATCGTTTAAAATCCTTATGCTACATGAGTCCTAAATGGGTCCTGCATACTTTTAAAACACTAGGTGATATATTATCGTTACCGCAAACTCCACTCTTTGATATATTGGATACTTAACCGGGCGCCCTCGATCCGTTAATGGTGGTTATATAACATCTGAAGCAATTGATGTATGAAGAGGTTTTTCGCAGGGATCTATCATTTGGGGTCTTACATTTTTGTGTACATAATTCAACTTCCTGATATAATGATGCATTGTAAGGTGCAAAGTATGTTCACGATGTTCAGCTTTTCTGCAGCGCAAAGCCTGATGGCGTACCATCATGTATAAATATTATTAATTACGATCTAAATCAAATCCAGAATTGGGCGAGGAAAAATAGTCTTTGTCTAAATCCGTCGAAAACTAAGCTAATGAGAATTTCAAAACGATCAGCTTGGCAAAACTTCTGCAGTTAGAGCTATTCTGAACAACTCTGAATGTCAACTGCTGATCCATCCTGCAATCTGGGAGTAATATTATAATTCATATTAACAGCGCTGCTGGTGAAGTTCAAAGAATTTTGCGAAGTTTGTGGTCTGTGCGGACTTCTGCGCCTTTCCATTTGCATATGCTTTTAGCGCAATCGTACCTTATACCAACTTTACTTTGTGGATGTGACAGAGAGAGACCACATTTTTCAAATAAGGGAAGATCTACAAAATATTCGACATAAATTTCGAACACCTCCTGAAAGCGATATGGGTTATTCCATTGCAAAAAAACTATTTACCTTTACCAGCCAAAATATCTTTGTGATCATCTCCCGTTTGCTCGATCTGGCCGGACTAAAAATTAGTCTTCCTCGCTTCCGAACTTTAAACTCAGAGAAATAAGGTTAAGTCAACAGTATTCGTGTTTGGGAGAATTTGCCATCCGGCATCCAAACTCGATGTAGTAGTTTTTTTTTTTTTTTTAAACGGCATCGTCATATATAATATTTTAACTTTGGATGCCTGGTATCAATAAACAAATAAAACGAAATATGAACTGTGTTGTGTACAAAAGGGAGCGATATTTTTGACTGAATATGGTATGGTATCCAAATAGGTTTCCGATGAGCATCGTCGGGATGCCTAGTGCTGTTTTATCGATTTCTTCACGGTGTGTACCTTTACTGGCGACATTACATCAGATCCTGGAAATGGTTCTAGATAAACAGATCAGGACTTTCCACCTATTTGTCGATTAACACACTGAAAAAAATTTGACCTAAATTTTAAGATTAAGATCTTATAGTAGGATTTCAGCATTGAAAACGACCCAAAGACCCAAAACTTTAAAATGAGGACGGACATGATCATCAGTTTCAAATATTACACTGTTGCCTTTCATAACTTTCAACGATATTTTGACCTTCATTTTAGATTTTTGTCCGTAAAGACGCAAAGCATCCGATTTAAAATAAAAATTCTTTAAAATGAAAGAAAATATCTTTTACCAAAGGAATTTTTTTAAAAGGAATTAAGGACCACAAATTTGATATGCTAATATATGATTTCAAAATAAATGCACCACAACAATAAATGCAGTTGCGTTTGAGAACTTGGGGTGTACTTTCCCAATTAAATTTCACTTCAAACATTTTTATGTATAATTGACCATAATCACACCAAAGATTATTTGGTGTGTACAGTGTATATTGGGATGATATTCATGGAACCATTTGGGACATAATTTCATAAATGATTTAAAGAATTTGAATGAAATTTGAATTGAGAGAACCTTTATTAAAAATAATTTTTAAATAGCAAAGATTGAAACTATATAATTCGGAATGTTGCAAAAATAATAACAAAAATAATACATCTTTCAATCTGTAGTAGAACGTATTGAAATGACTTTCTTTGAAGAATAAAATAAAAATGAATACCTTCACGATTTTAGATTTATTACAAAAATGTGCTCATAAACCTGTATTAATTGTTGGTATCATTTCAAAAACAAAGACAAAAATTATAAAACGAAGAAGAGCATATTGTATTACGTTCAGTGTTTGTTTTGAAAGCTCATGTGACATTTATCTAATATGCTAAAGTTGACGGCTTTGTTAATCCCAGTATTGTCATTGGTATTACAACTTGTTTAAAATATCATACCCATTTATATTAAATATGGAAAATTCATAATAAATTACAGGTAATTGCCCAACGTCCTGATTGGTATCCCAAAAACTCTCTCGACATAGAAGCTGAATGTATGGCCATAAATTGCCTTAGTCCCGAGATTATGTATGACATTTTAAATTTGCATGTTGAAGACACTCCCGCTATGAGAGCCTTTTTATTTTGCGCAGCCGTTGGTAAAAATGTGTATCGACCTGAGATAGGTTTTGAAATTGATCGCTTCGATATGGGTCTAAAGTATAAAATAAAAATCGATTGTTCAAAGGAATTTCTAAATTACTGCGTTGAAGTGTACCAGTGGGAAGAAAATCCTGAATCGTTTTATTTCTACATTGTTAAATGCGTTTTCGACAATGCCGAAGATTATTGTATAAGAATTCCATAACTTTTTTTATTTTTTTAATAATTAAGTTGATAGCATGAATTCAAGTTTTGTTTTAATGTTCTAAAGGCTATTAAGTTGCTACTTTCGGTTTACTAATTGCATATTGGGTAAGCTAAAAAAGGGAGTTAAGGGACTTGAAATTCTAAAAATAGTCTAATGATTAGTGGTGAAGTGAATTGGGCAAAAAAAAAAAAGAATCCAAACTTGCCCGTGAACATTCCATTAAAGAACAGGGCTAAACTTCTCACATATCAATGAGTGCTGTCTGATTCAATTTTAAGCTCAATGATCAATGATTAGCATGTCCGCCTATGACGCTGTTGAAGATCCTGTATAATTGAGATTAAACTTGAATAGGACAGCATAAAATGGTATATGAAAAGTTTGCCCCCGTTCCTTTACGGAATGATTAGGCCAAATTTGCATTGCAGAAGTAAATCAGTAATACAAATTAAACAAAGTATGGTCCAAGGGTTACATTTTCGGCATTAACTTTTTGGCAACACTGGGGAAAACAACTCATGCCCGTTTTTTGTTTTGTTTTACTTTCAAACATCTTCAGTTTGGTCCATAATTTAAACATTAATCGTTTTACAAACGAACAATGCTTGCAATTTTATTATCAAAATGCGTGCTCTGTTAAGAAAGTTACGACGAAGCTCATTTTTGGCCCAATAGGTACGTAAATAAGCAAAATTGTCGATTGTGGAGTGAAGATTAGCCAGAAGGATTGCAAGATCTACCAATGCATCTAGGAAAAGTCACAGTTTGTTACGATTTACGGGCTGGTGGCATCATTGGATCGAACTTCTTCAAAGATGAGGTGAATCGTAGCGTACGTGTGAATGGTGAGCTCTACCGTGAGATGATATCCATTTTTTTTTGCCCAAAATGCAAGAGCTTTACATGAATGGCATGTGATTTCAACAAGATGGTGCCACATGCCACACAGCACGCGTAAAAATGGACTTGTTGAGAGGCGAGTTCGGTGAACATTTTATTTCCCGTTCGGGACCGGTAAATTGGCCGCCTAGATCGTGGGATTTAATACCTTTAAACTATTTTTTGTAGGGCTATATTAAAGCTCTTGTCTATACAGAGAAGCCCGCTTCGATTGACGCATTGGAAAACAACATCAAAGCAATATTACATATTGTCTTGATTTTCCTCAGGTTGAAATTGCTGAGAAAACACTATTCGTATGGGCATATTTTGAGTATTCACTGCAGTCGTCCTAATTGGCTTGTGGACAACCTACAAGCCGTCATATACAGGGAACCCTTTCGTGAAATATGACAGAAATACTACAACAAATACAATGACACTGGTCCCTTTGCCGGTTTCTATTGGTTCACCAAAGCCGGGGTATTTGTGATGGATCCCCGGCTCATTGAGAATATTCTTATCAAAGATTTGGCTAAATTTATTTAGTAACCACGGTTTTTTCTGCAATAATAGGGATGATCCCCTGACCGGCCATCTCTTCAATTTGGAGGCAGCCAAATGGCGAAATTTATGTCAGAAGGTATCACCCACATTTACCACAACTAAAATGAAAATAATGTTACCCTTGGTCATGAAGGAAGCTCAAGAACTCATTGGGGCCATGACAAATAATACAGCCATTAATTCTATAATGAAGATGAAGCAGTTAGTATCACGCTTTACCATCGATGTCATCGGAAGTTGCGCCTTTGGCATAGACATCAATAGCCTGCGTCAGCCAGACGCTCTGGTTTGATCTTACGTTTTGGTTATCCTAAATTGGCACGTCCTCTACGTATGAAACATAAATTGCCGGATGTGGAAAAATGTTTTATGGTTTCATTAAAAAGACATTGGAAGACCCTGAATAAACCCAAATACGTAGAAATGATTTTCTAGATATGTTAATCGATTTGAAGAATAATAAATTAATAAAGAGTGAAACGGGTGAAGAGATGACTAAACTGACATTTGGGCAATTCGTTTCGAGACTTCGTCAACTAACTTGACCTATGCTTTGTACGAATTGGCTCAAAATGTGGATGTACAGCAAAGAGCCAGGAAGGAAGTAATTAGGGTATTGGCAGAGCATAATAACAATATGAGCTATGAATGTATAAAGGATATGATTTATGTGGATCAAATAATACATGGTATGAAAAGTAGATTAAAAGAAGTCGGTGGAAAAAAATCGCATGGACAGACAGACTGCTTATGTAGACCACTTATGTAGAGGAAGAGTGTGCCAAACGCGGATGTGGAGCAGTCACGGTCAAATTTTGCATGAAATAATCTTGAAACATTTAATTTTATGGACCTTTCTATCGATTAAAATAAAGATTTCATGCATTCTTCTAAGAAATTATCCTTTATAATGATTGAAAGACTTTACTGCCTAGACCACTAACATTTTTCCTGATTCGTTCGCCAATAGCTGTTTTCTCGTTATTACATACAATTTTTGAAAGTTCAATTAATTAATAATTAAATGAATTAGTTTTTTAATTGAAAATTGCAAAAATTTTAAACACAATCGTTATTGAAAAAAAAATGCAGATTCAATTAAAACATTTTTTGAATCTATAATTTTTTTTATTGAAAAAGACGAAACTTTCAATCGCAATCGTAATTGAAAATAAAGTTCAGATTCAACAAAAAATTATGGAATCAATTAATTTTATAAAAGAAAATTTCCTGAATTTCAATCACGGTCGTAATTGATGAAAAATTGGGATTCGATTAAAAATATGATCGATCGAATTAATTTTTTAATTAAAACATATTTGCAATTAAATTTTTAATGGGAAAAATTTCGTGATATTTATCTCTGCGCACTGCTCACTGTTGCCTTGTCCCAAGTTCGATTTTCCTAACTAATATTTTGATCTTCATTTTAGATATTTGTCCTTAATAACAGGACGCAGAGCTGAAGATTTATTAACCTACCATTGAAAATAAAAAATCCTTAATATAAAAGGAAACATTTTTCCCTTATGTCCTTTAAAAAGTCGAAAATTTATCATCTTTATATTATGTTTGCTAATCTTTGGTTCGAATCTTTAAAATTAGGAAAAAAATTTAATGTAGGCAGCTATCGACAAAGCCATATGAAAACCTTAAAACGCATTTACAACCACAAATTTTGGGTGTTTGTACATGATTTCAAAACAAATGCTCCCAAAATTAAAAGCAGTTTGCGTTTACGAATTTGGGGTGCACTTTCCCTTTTAAATGTCATTGCAAGCATTATTACGTAAAATTTACCTTTATTACACCAAAGATTGTTTGTTGTGTACCGTGCATATTTGGTACGAAATTCGTGGAATCATTTGGGATATAATTTCTAAATGATTTACTAAGTTGGATGTAATTGAATTGAGAGAACCATTAGTAAAAAAATGAACTAGACCAAAAATAACTTTTCAAATAGTAAATATTCAAACTATGTATTTCGAAATGTTGCAAATAGAATAACAAAATGAATTTATCTTCCATTCTGTAGTAGAGCGTATTGAAATGACTTGATTTGTGGAAACAAATTAAAAATGTATACCTTCATGATTTTATATTTATTAGAAAAATGTGCTCATAAACCTGTATCAATTGTTGGTATCATTTCAAAAACAAAGATACATCCAAGATATGATAAGAGATGTACCAAAAATTATAAAACGAAGAAAAACATATTGTATTATATTCAGTGTTTGTTTTGAAAGCTCTTGTGACACTTATCTAATATGCTTAAGTTCACGGTTTTGTTAATCCCGGTATTGTCCTTGGTATTACAACTTGTTTAAAAATATCATACCCATTTGTATTAACTATTGAAAATTCATTATAAATTACAGGTAATTGCCCAACGACCTGATTGGCTTCCCGAAAACTCTCCCGAAATAGAAGCCGAATCTTTGGCCAAAAATTGCCTAAGTCCCGAGATAATGAATGACATTTTAAATTTGCATGTTGAAGATACTCCCGCTATGAGAGCCTTTCTATTTTGCGCAGCCGTTCGAAAAAATGTGTATCGACCTGAGATAGGTTTTGAAATTGATCGCTTCGATATGGGTCTAAAGTATAAAATAAAAATCGATTGTTCAAAGGAATTTCTAAATTACTGCGTTGAAGTGTACCAGTGGGAAGAAAATCCTGAATCGTTGTATTTCTACATTGTTAAATGCGTTTTCGATAATGCCGAAGATTATTGTATAAAAATTCCATAACTTTTTTTTATTTCTTTAATAATTACAATAAGTTGATGGCATGATTTCAAGTTTTGTTTTAATGTACTAAAGGCTACTTAGTTGCTACTTTCGGCTTACTAATTGTATATTGGGTAAGCTACAAAAGAGAGTTATGGGACTTGAAATTCTAAAAATAGTCTAATGATAAGTGGCGAATTGAATTGGTTAAAAAAAATCCAAACTTGCCCATGATCATTCTATTAAAGAACAGGGGCAAACTTCTCACATATCTATCAATGAGTGCTGTCTGATTCAAGTTTAAGCTCAATAACCGATTCCGAATGGCGTCCCACATTGCGACACCTCTTTGGGGAGAAGTTTTTACAAGACCTTATTATTTTTTTCAAATGGCATAGATCCTTACAGATGTCGCCAGCTTTTGAAGGGGATAACCACAGCTGAAAATTTGTATACCCTCCACCATAAGATAAGGGTATAGTAATTTCGTCATTCGTCATCGTCACCTCGAAATATGCGTCTAAGACCCCATAAAGCATATATATATTCTTGATCGTCATGACATTTTAAGTCGATCTAGCCATGTCCGTCCGTCCGTCTGTCGAAATCACTATAGCTGCCGAACGCTTAAAGCTAGCCGCTTTGCACAGATACTATTAATGTAGGCCCTTGGAGATTGCAACTGGGCCTTATTTGTTCAGATTTGGATATAACTGCTATATAAACCGATCACTTGATTTGAACTTTTGAGACCTTAGAAGCCGCAATATTTGTCCGATTTGACTTCCAACAATTGTGCTTAGTACGGTCCAAAACAGTCAATAACCTGATATAATAGCTCCCATATAAACCCATCTACCCATTTGACTTCTTGAGCCCTTACAGTCGCAATGTTTGTTCGATTTGGCTAAAATTTTGCATGTAGTGTTCTGTTATAACTTTTAATAACTTTGCTAAGTACGGTCCAAATCGATCGGACTACCTGATATAACTCTATATAAACCGGTCTCACGATTATCCTTCTTTGATTCCCAGAAGCTTCAATTTTTGCTGGTCTGACAGAAGTTTAGTATGTAGAATAAAATTAAGCTCTTATACTAAATTTATTTTGTTTAAATTTTTAGCAGTATTCATGATGGTGGGTTCCCAAAATTAGGCCCGACCGAATTTTTACTTGTTTTAAATTTAATGTAATTGAGAAACTTAAGATGATGAGTTCAAATCTCCTCGTCGATCACCGACAAAACTTACAAAATTTTTTAAGTAGAGAGAGTGACGGAGAAAAAACCGAGAGCCAGCAAAAAAATAAAAAATATTTATTTAAAATTAACAAATGTCACATAAACTAGCTTGTTGGAATTTGGCAATTCGGGGTGGAAATTGATTGGTTTTCGGGAAGTTTATATTCATTTTCGGGACAAAGACCCTGGGGTCCACCCCACCTTCAAACACAACTTATTTACCGATCATGACATTATGGGACTCATACAAAATGTTTTTGAAAGTAGAGCACGAATATTTTATTTACTTTGATGGCCAAGTGATCTACCCCGAAATACCCCCTAAACCCGAAATATTTATCAATGCAGTAATATGGGATTCAAAAGAAAGGCATTTGGGAGTAGAGTAAAAATTTGCCCAGGAACTGAGCAGGGGCAACTTTTCATACATCAATGAGCGCTTTCCCATTCAAGTTGAGTTTATCAACGATAAGGGGCCTTTTTTATAGCCGAGTCCGTACGGTGTGCCGCAGTACGACACCTCTTTGGGAGAGTTTTTTACATGACCATGCATGGTATTGTACCTTGCAAATGTCGCCAGCATTAAGAGGGGATAACCACCGCTTTAAATTTTGTCCGAAGTTCCGCCAGGATTCGAACGCAGGCGTTCAGCATCATAGGCGGACATAGGCTACAGTAGCACGATATCCACATTCAGGGCGAAGTGTCCCCACCCTCAATAGATATTAGAGAGTTTAAGAAGGCGTAGCGGTTTTCATTTAATAAAAAAAAAATTGCATGTATTTATAAATTAAAAAAAATAACAAACAAACAAATGTTTGAACTTTTATTCAACTTTTTCGCACTTCTCATGCCTATCATCGAGAGTACACTTGAAAATACTGAAAATCTTGAAATCTTCTGGTTCCAAATCACAGAACTTTTCACCGCAGTCCTTAATATGGTTCAGATCACATTTCCTTTTTGCTACTTGCTGCAGTCCCACTTGTAATCTTTCTGCCTCGAAACCATTTTCAGGTCTGTAAACAGTTTTCCTTTTGACAAGGCAAAGCAAAACGGATCTTACAGCTGGTGTATCCTCTAAATCCAATGAAAGCATTTGTGACCAAATTTCAGGGGTTATGCCATTTTCCTTTTTACAGTCGGCTTCAATTTCGGCAGCATTTTCTGGATACCAATCCGGACGCTCAGCAAATGTCTAGAATATGACATTTGGTTGTAAGTACTTAAATATTTGGTAGCACCAACATACGTACCTTGCTTAGGAAAAGAATAAGGAATACTACCAATAATCTATTCATTTTAAGATCAGTGCCCTGTTTGCGCTTAAAGCTGGAAATAAACTGTACAAGTTTATTTAGTTTGAATTTATTTACAGCTATAGTCTTATCGTATTTGTAAAATATTGAAAAGTATTAAAAATAAAAGGAATTGATTAATTTTTTACATCACCCTGGACCTTGGATGCAGATAACAGACAAAAACATGTAAAAATGCGTTTAGTTCGACAGAACCAAATGTTACATATACTTCACTATGAATCGCGTGTGCAGAAAGAATAAATTAATTTTTATACTACATTGCTTAAAGGTTTATCGAAAACTTTGTGAAGCAATTTGATATTTTTTATTGACGTCCTCTTCGCAACAATACTACCCTCCTCGAAAAATAACTAAATTCGTATGAAAACTTTTTTTTTCACTTAAATATTTTTGAATAATTCATCATCGATAAAAACTTAAATGACCAATAAGGAACAGGTTAAAGTGTACTGGGCCGAATCTTATATACCCTCCACCATGGATCGCATTTGACAAATTTTATGAATGATTTTTTCAAATATATATGAGCTATTTCAAGCTATTGACCGATATGTACCGTACTTGTCATGGCTATTAGAAGACATAGAAAAATACCATCTTCAATATTTCAGGCAATTCGAGTAATAATAGCGCCCTCCAGAGGCTCATCAAGTCAAAATGGGTGATCGGTTTATATGGCAGCTATATCAGGTTATCAACCGATTTATACCATACTTAGAACAGTTATCAAGCTATTGGCCGATATGGACCGTACTTGTCATGGCTATTAGAAGATATAGAAAAATACCATCTTCAAAATTTCAGGCAATTCGAGTAATAATAGCGCCCTCCAGAGGCTCATCAAGTCAAAATGGGTGATCGGTTTATATAGCAGCTATATCAGGCTATCAACCGATTTGAACTATTCTTAGCACAGTTGTTGAAAGTCATAACATAACACCTCATGCAAAGTTTCAGCCAAATTGGATAATAACTGCGTCCTCTAGTGGCTCAAGAAATCAAGACCCCAGATCGGTTTATATGGCAGCTATAACAGGTTATGGACCGATTTGAACCATATTCAGCACAGTTGTTGGAAGTCATAATAAAACACCTCATGCAAAATTTCAGCCAAATCGGATAAGAAGTGTGCCCTCTAGCGGCTCAAGAATTCAAGATCCCAGATAGGTTTATATGGCAGCTATATCAAAACGTGGACCGATATAGCCCATTTACAATCCCAACTGACCTACACTAAAAAGAAGTATTTGTGAAAATTTCAAGCGGCTAGCTTTACTCCTTCGAAAGTTAGCAACTAACGAACGGACGGACGGACATGGCTAGTTCGACTTAAAATGTCATCACGATCAAGAATATATATACTTTATGGGGTCTTTGACGAATATTTCGAGGAGTTACAAACAGAATGACAAAATTAGTATACCCCCATCCTATGGTGGAGGGTTTAAAAACACATAAATTCGGAAAAATGCATTAAATCCTTTTTTGAATCGACAGACGGTCCATATAAATAAATGTTTGAAGATTATTTCATGTAAATGTTGACCGTGACTGCACCTCAAATGGTTTATCCATTGGAAGACAATGTTGTCTTTTAATGCGTCAAATGTAGTGGGCTTCTTATCAGATGGGTATACATTGACCGCAGGTGTGCCACAAGGCTCTGTTCTTTGCCCTACCTTTTTTCTTATTTTCATTGACTATCTGTTGGGTCAGACTTCGAATCCAGTCTTCTCATTTGCCGATGACAGTAGTCTGTGTCATTCATATTCATTCGACCATAGGCCCAGTCGCCAAGAAATTGTGGACAGGAGGCGCATTATGGATGATACGCTCTCCCAGGATTTGTTGGCCATTTCCGAGTGGGGTAGAATGAACAGAGTTGACTTTAACGCACAGAAGACGCAGTGTTGTTTCTTGTCTCACAAGCGATTCACTGACCCACTACAATTGTCGATATCTATCGACGGTATAAATATTGAACAGTCAGATGCTCTTGATGTCTTGGGCATGAAGATACAATGTGATGTCCGTTGGTCGAAACACGTATTCGAAGGTCGAAAAAAGCATTCAAGTGTTTGGGCTTTCTTAAGCGATGCAAGAAGTATTTCTCCTCTTCTGATCTTCTCAATATCTATACTACAATACCTACATCAGGCCGAGGATGGAATATAACTCGCATATATGGACAGGAGCTCCAAAATCATCCTTGCAGCTACTTGACCGGGTTCAAGGGAGAGCGATTGCTTCTCTTGAACATCGTCGGAATGTGGGTAGCGTTGAATTGCTCTATCGTTATTTTCATGGCGTGTGTTTCAGGGATATTCGTTTTCTTATCTCTGACGTTGGGATGTTCACCAGGAATACAAGACTTGCCAGGAACTCACACCCATTTGTAATTGATTGGCCAGTCGACCAAACCATGCATTACCGAGAAAATTCATTTTTCGTCCAAACCATTTGTATGTGGAATCAACTTCCGGCTAATGTCTTTCCCACCGACATTGACGTTCAGAAATTTAAGACAATAAACACTACTCCCTTTTTCCTCACTCCAACCCATAACTTTGCCAACGCAATGCACTGCATATATGGGGGACATCCCCTGCGTGTTGGCTACGTGAAAAAAAAAAAACAAATTGATGTGGGCTTGTCTGTATAGACATGAGCTTTAGCATAGCCCTACAAAAAATAGTCTTAAGGCGTAAAATCGCACGATCAAGGTGGCCAATTGACCGGTTCCAAACGTGAAAAAAATGTTCACCGAACTCGTCTCTCAATATGTCCATTGTTACGCCTGCTGTGTGGCATGTAGCACCGTCTTGTTGAAACCACATGTCCTGCAAGTCAAGCTTTTGCATTTTGAGTAAAAAAAGTTAATCTTACCATAGCGTTTACCATTCACATTTGAGTTACGATTCGCATCATCTTGAAGAAGTACGGTCCAATGATGCCACCAGCCCATAATCCGCACCAAACTGGGAATTTTTCTGATGCATTGGTAGCTCTTGCAATGCTTTCGGTTGATCTTCACTCCGAAATCGAAAATTCTGCTTATTAAAATACCCATTAAGCCAAAAATGAGCTTCGTCTCCGAACACAAACTTTCGATAAACAAGGGATCTTCGGCCAACTTTCCAAGAGTCCATTCACCAAAAATACTGCATTGGGGTCATTCAGCTTCAATTATTGCACGAGTTGAATTTTGAAAGGCTTCACACCTAAACCTTTTGCAAAATGTTCCACATTGTTGAGTATCAGAGGCCCAATTGCTGCGAACCGCAACGAATCGATAACTGATAGTCATCATTAATACTGGCCGATACAGCTGAGATATTTTCTTCAGTTCGTGTTGATGGTTCAATGCTTTTTGGTGCGAGATTTAGTCACAATAGCCCGAATAGCTGTTTCAGTGGGTCGTTTTAACTGACCATTAAATGCAAGGAGAGCGCGATTAACTTTCTTAACAGAGCACACATTTTGATAATAAAATTCAATAATTTGCAAGCGTTGTTCGTTTGTAAGACGATTCGTGGGTAAATTGCGGACCAAACTGAGTATATTTGACGTGCGTGAGCTGTTTAAGCCAAAAAAATAATAGCTTAAAAAATCACCCTTTAGACAATAGTTCCGTTTTTTTCGCAAAGTTGATATCTATTTTTTTATAGATTTGCATTTCTATGATTTGTATTAAAAATGTGTTTGTCTTTCACACCGTTATACTAAAACGAGTTTTTTGTCGCGAATTTGTAATTTTTTATTGATCTTGAGAAGAAAGAGATCTGTTCGACAAAACTAATCATCGAAGAAACTTTATACCTTAATACAGTTATACTAGTCTTACATGAAATCTTTATAAAAATTTTCAAAAATAGTCCAATTTTCAGTCTCAATCACAACTCATTTTTAATGGGTATACGACACTTCTCGTCCTTGACATCACATACACATTTCATAATTTGGAAAACCATAACATCGTCTGGTTTCAAATGTCCATACAGCTGTTTGCAATGCTCGATATGCTCAATATCACAATCCATTTTGATTGACTGCTGGAATCCCAGGCGTAATCTTTCCGCTTCGAAGCCTTTTTCAGGCCGAAAGACATTTTTAGTCTTGACAAGACAAAGTAGAAACGCGCGTTCCGATGGTGTATCCTCCAGATGCATTGTCCGTATCCTAGCCCACTGATCAGGCCTCATGCCATTTTCTACTAAGCATGCCTTTTCGAATAGGGAAGCATTTTTTGGGTACCATTCTGGACGCTCGCCAAGAATCTATAATTTTTTGTGCAGTAGTACGAGGATCTTGTTAAATTTAGCTCAGGTAAGAAACTTACCAGCGTTATGGAAACAAATATACAGCCAATCAGAAGTTTGGTCATTTTGCGCGCTGTATCTTGTATGCTCTTAGATGAATAACTTTTCTAATGATTTGTCTCGAGATTGTTTGCTATTTTATACCAATGACCTGTTAGATGCCAGTAATTGTAACAAATAAATGGTTATAGAAATAGGTCTTAAGTAAGAAAGAATTGTGGATTGCAACTTTTAAATTGTCACTGTATTACTACACGTAAGCAATTAGTTTAACAATATATAATCTTTGAATAAAAGAAAGACCTTCATTGATGCCATGAGGATATAATGTTTATAGGGTAGCTGGCACGAAGTGTTATCAAGTTCACAATTATCTGTCAAACTAGCAATTACAGGTACATGATATTTCTGTTATGGAGAGATTATTACATAGTTTACAAGCCACCACAGCCATTGGTTTCGGAGTAATGAATTTTAGGCTTAATAGTGTGTTTGCGGTATATTGGCACCTCAATCGTTATCTTCGAGGCTGGCGTCAAAATAAATGCTCCTTATTATCGGGAAAAACATTTTGAAAGAAAGAAAGGGCTCAAGAAGTCAAGACCCCAGATCGGTTTATATGGCAGCTATATCAGGTTATGGACCGATTTGAACCATTCTTAATACAGTTGTTGGAAGTCATAACAAAACTCGTCATGCAATATTTCCGCCAAATCGGATAGGAATTGATCCTCGTAGAGGCTGAAGAAGTCAAGACCCCAGATCGGTTTATATGACAGCTATATCAGGTTATGGACCGATTTGAACTATTCTTAACACAGTTGTTGGAAGTCATAACAAAACTCGTCGTGCAAAATTTCAGCCAAATCGCACTCTTGCAAATTTTGCGCACTCTAGACGCTCAAGAAGTCAAGACCCCAGATAGGTTTATATGACAACTATATCACGTTATGGACCGATTTCAGCACATTCGTTGAATGTCATAACAAAACACCTCATGCAGAATTTCGGCTAAATCGGATAATAATTGCGTCCTATAGTGGCTCAAGAACTATTCTTAACTTAACACTTATTCTTAACACAGTTGTTGGAAGTGAGACCAAAACACCACGTGCAAAATTTCAGTCAAATCGTACAACAATTGCGCCCTCTAGATGCTCAAGAAGTCAAGACCCAAGATCGGTTTATGCGGCAGCTATATCAAAACGTGGACCGATTTAACCCATTTACAATCCCAACCGACCTACACTTATAAGAAGTATTTGTGCAAAATTTCAAGCGGCTAGCTTTACTCCTTCGAAAGTTAGCATGCTATCGGCAGACAGACGGACGGCGGACGAACATGGAATATGGAAGAATATATACACTTTATGACAGAACAACAGAATGACGAAATTAGTAAACCCCCATCCTATGGTGGAGGGTATAAAAAACAAGTAAAAAAGCATTAGGTTCGGCCGGGCCGAACTTTGGATACCCACCACCTCGGGTATATATGTAAACCCCATTTCGTCACAATCCGGTGCAAATTGGATAGCTTAAGCACCCAAATTCGGTGCGGACATTAAGTGGTCTAATATATATGTCACTATTCAATTTTGTAGAACAAAATATTGGTGTTTTTGGCAGATATATCCATTTATCAACCGATCTGAACCATATTATGGTCGATATTGTGAGGCTCAGAGAAACTCACTGTTTCAAATTTCAGCGAAATCGGGTAATTAATAAAGCTTTTTTGGGTCTCAATCCCCTTATCGGCATATTGGCCTATATGGGAGCTATATATAAATATAGTCCGATCAGAACCATATTTAAGTCGGATGTTGGGAGGTCTTTACCTACTTACTGTTTCAGATTTCAGCGAAATCGGGTAAATAAATAAATAATAAAAAAAATAAATAATAAATGAAGCTATATAGTAGCTATATCTAAATATTGTCCGATCTGAACCATATTTAGGTTGGGTGTCAGGAGGCTAAGAATAACTCACTGTTTCAAATTTTAGCGAAATCGGTTAAAAAATTATGCTTTTATGGGCTTCAGATCCCTTATTCGACAGATCGGTCTATATGACAGCTATATCTAAGTATAGTCCGATCTGTACTGTGATATTAGAGTCGGACGTTAAGAGGCTTAAAACTGCGTACTGTTCCAAATTGCAGCAAATTGGATAAAAAATAAAGCTTTTATGGCCTTCGGACCCTTTATCGGGAGATCGGTCTATATGCTTTTAAATAAATAAAGCTTTTATGACCATAAAAGCTTTATTTATTTTACCCTTTATCTCCCTTTATCGGGAGATCGGACTATGTGGCAGCTATATCTCAATATGGACCAATCTAATCCATATTTAGGTCAGATGTCGGGAGGCTTAAAATAATTCACTCTTGCAAATTTCAGCGAAATCGGGTAATAAATAAAGCTGTTATGGTCTTCAGACCCATTATCGGAAAATCGGTCTATATAGCAGCTATATCTTAATATGGTCCGATTTGGCCCATTCAAGAACGTGTATCAAAAAGACGTATTTGTGCCAAATTTCAGCTCAATATCTTAGTTTTTGAAGGCTCTAGAGTGATTACAATAGACGGACGGACACACGGACTTCGTTAAATCGTCTTAGAATTTTACGACGATCCGAAGTATATATACTTTGTAGGCACGGAAATTGATATTTTGATGTGTTGCAAACGGAATGACTAAATGAATATACCCCCTATCCTACGGTGGTGGGTATAAAAAACAAATAACAAGTAATAGTGTGCTTAGCGTCTATAACCCGATATAGCTACCATGTAAACTGGTCTCTCGATTATCCTTGTTCAGGTCGTAGAAGCTTTAATTTTTGCTGGTTTGACAGAAGAATGGTATGTTGAATAAAATTATGCCATTTAACTAAATTTACTTTGTATAAATTTTTTGCATAATCTATGGTGGTTGGTTCTCAAGATTCGACCCAGTCTTGAGTCTCTTTTGGTTTTCACGCACTTTATGTGATGGTGACAAGTCTCGTTGAAACGTGCATGGTCCACGACCGATATGTTTGCGCGTCCACGGCTCCAAAGCAGCTTTCAAAATGTTTTCCCGGTAAAAAGGAGCATTTATTTTGACGCCAGGCTCGAAGAAAATGATTGAGGTGCCCAGTAGAACGCAATCACACCATCACACAGATATACCATTGTGAACTTGATAACACTTCGTGCCAGCTACCGTATAAGCATAATATCCTCATGACCTCATCAATGAATGTCTTTCTTTTATTCAAAGATTATATATTATTCAACTTATTGCTTAAGTTTAGTTATACAGTTATACAGTAACATTGTAAAAGTTGAAACCCACAATTTTTTCTTACTTAAGACGTATTTTTCTAACCATTTATTCGTAACAATTACTGGGATCTAACAGGTCATTGGTATAAAATAGCAAACAAACTCGATACAAATCATTAGAAAAGTTATTCATCTAAGAGCATACAAGACACAGCGCGCAAAATGATCAAACTTCTGATTGGCTGTATAATGATTTCCATAACGCTGGTAAGTTTCTTACCTGATCTAAATTTAACAAGATCCTCTAACTACTTTACAAAAAAAATTACAGATTTTAGGCGAGCGTCCAGAATGGTACCCGAGAAATGCTTCCCTATTCGAAAAGGCATGCCTAGTAGAAAACGATTTGAGGCCCGATCAGTGGGCTAGGATGCGGACAATGCATCTGGAAGATACACCAGCGGAGCGCGCGTTTCTACTTTGTCTTGTCAAGACTAAAAATGTCTTTCGGCCTGAAAAAGGTTTCGAGGCGGAAAGATTACGCCTGGGATTGCAGCAGTCAATCAAAGCGGATTGTGATATTGAGCATATCGAGCATTGCAAACAGATGTATGGACATTTGAAACCAGACGATGTTATGGTTTTCCAAATTGCGAAATGTGTGTGTGATGTCAAAGATGAGAAGTGTCGCAAACTCATTAAAAATGAGTTGTGATTGAGACTGAATATTTGACTATTTTTGAAAATTTTATAAAGACTAGTATAACTGTATTAAGGTATAAAGTTCCTTCGATGAATAGTTTTGTCGAACGGCTCTCTTTCTTCATAAAATTAATAAACATTACAAAACCGCATAAAAAAACTCGTTTTAGGAGAATGGTGTGAAAGACAAACACATTCTTAATACAAATCATAAAAATACAATTCTATTAAAAAATATATAGACATAAACTTTGCGAAAAAACGGAACTATTGATGATTTTGATTTGAATTTTTTGTGATTTTTTCCCATGAATCGTCAATCACAAGCTTTTATGGTCTTCAGACCCTTTATCGGGAGATCGGTCTATATGGCAGCTATATCCAAATCTGATCCAATCTGAGCCAAATTGAGGGGCCTTACACAACTCACTGTCCCAAATCAGGATAATAAATGTGGCTTTTATGGGCGTAATACCCTAAATGGGAGGATCGGAATATATGGCAGCTATATCCTAATCAAGACCAATCTGGGCGAAATTGACGAAGGATATCAAGGGGCTTAATTTAACTCACTGTCCCAACGTTCAGCAAAATCGGATAATAAATGTGACTTTTATAGACCTAAGACCCTTAATCGAAGAATCGGTCTATATAGCAGCTATATCCAAATCTGATCTGATCTGAGCCAAATTGACGAAGAATGTCGAAGGGCTTAACATATCTCACTGTCCCAAATTTCGCAAAATCGGATAATAAATGTAGCTTTTATTGGCCTAAGACCCTAAATCAGCGGATCGGTCTATATGGGGGCTATATTAAGATATACTACGATATAGCCTATCTTCGAACTTAATTAGCTTATGGACAAAAAAAGAATCTCTGCAAAGTTTCAGCTCAATATCTCTATTTTTAAAGACTGTAGCGTGATTTCAACAGACAGACGGACAGACGCATACTCAGCACGGGCGACGAAGGATCTTACACAGCTTACAGAGTTAAAATTTCAGAAAAATCGGGTAATAAATGCGTCTGGGGTCTGAAAACCATTTTTGACCTTAAATCGGGAGATCGGTCTATATGGGGGATATATCAAGATATTGTTCGATCTGGACCATATACGAGGTTGAGGGGAAATGACAATGCACTTTACCAAATTTCATAGAAATCTGTCAATAAATTTGGGTTCTATGGGGCTTGGGCCTTAAATTGGGAGATCGGTCTCTATGGGGACTTTATCAAACTATTGTTTTAACCGAAACGTATTCGACACTGATATCGACCTATATGGTCCCATGCAGCCCATCTTCGGACTATGCAAAGTTTTATGATTAGGACATTCTGACGAACCGACGGATAGACGGACATGGCTAGATTTTTTTGGTATATATGCACTTTATGGGGTCGGAAGTGAATGTTTCAATATGTTCCAAACGTAATGGCAAAATGAATATACCCTCATCCTTCGGTGGTGGATATAAAACTGAATCTGAAATAATGTCCAAATAAGTGGAAACAAGAAATTAATATTCGCCCCCTACAAGAAGAAATATTCTTGACCAAATAAATTTCGAATATACATTAAAGAGTTTTAATTTTTATACCCACCATTATAAGATGGGGATTTACAAATCTAGTTAATCCGTTTTTACCACCTTAAACTATTAATCTGCGACCTCAGAAAGTATCATCACAACATTTTAAGTCGAGCTAGCCATGTTCGTCCGTCCATCCGTCTCTCGAAATGACGATAGCAGTTGAACGCGTAAAGTTAGCCGCTTTTTTGCACAGATAATTCTTATTAATGTAGGTGGCTGGAGTTTGCAAATGGGCCATATTGGTTTGATTTGGACATCGCTTTTTTATATACCGATTAAGTTATTACTTCTAACAACCGTACCAAGTAGGGTCCATATCGGCGTGTAACCTGATATAGCTCCCACATAAACCGATCTCGCGATTTGTCAATCTGAGCCCCTGGAAGCTGTAATTGTTATTCAATTTTGCACCTAGTGTTCTGTTATGACTTCTATCACACGTGTAAAGTATGGTCCAAATCTGTCTATAATGTAATACAGCTCTCATGTAAACCGACCTGCTGGTTAGCATTATACGGCCACTACAAACTTAAATTTTTGACTGACTTGGCATATACTCGATACTAAAGTGTTCATATGCACTTGAACTATTTTTATGCCCTCCACCATAGGATGGGGGTATTCTAATTCAGTTTGTAACTAATCGAAATATTCGTCTAAGACCCCATAAAGTATATATATATTCTTGATCGTCATAACATTTAAATCGATCTAGCAATGTCCGTCCGTCGGTTCTGTCTCTCAAAAGCACGCTAACTTTCGAAGGAGTAAAGCTAGCCACTTGAAATTCGGTTGGGATTTTAAATGGGCCATATCGGTCCATGTTTTGGTATAGCTGCCATATAAACCGATCTGGGGTCTTGACTTCTTGATTCTCTAGAGCGCGCATTTCTTATTCGATTTGGCTGAAAATTTGCATGACAAGTTTTGTTATGATTTTCAATAACTGTGCCAATTATGGTTTAAATCGGTCCATAACCTGATATATCTGTCATACGAACCGATCATGGGTCTTGATTTCTTGAGCCTCTAGAGGGCGCAAGATTTCAACCAAATCTTATCCGATTTGGTTGAAATCTTGCACGACGAGTTTTGCTACGACTTCCAACTACTATGCTAAGTATGGTTCAGATCGGTCCTTAACCTGATAGATCTGCCATATAAACCGATCTTGAATCCTGCCTTTTAAGCCACTAGAGGGCGCAATTTTTATCCGATTTGGCTGAAAATTTGTACGACGTGTTTTGTTATGACTTTCAAGAACTGTATTAATTATGGTTCAAATCGATCCATAACCTGATATAGCTGTCATATCAACCGATCTGGGGTCTTGACTTCATGAGCATCTAGAGGGCGCAATTATTATCCGATTTGGCTGAAAATTTTATACAATGTGTTTTGTTATGACTTCCAATAACTTTGTCAAATATGGTCCAAATCGGTCTATAACTTGATATAACTGCCATATAATCCGACCTGGAGTCTTGACTTCTTAAGCCTCTGGAAGGCGCAATTCTTATCCGATTTGGCTTTTTTTCATGACCTTCACCATTCGTGTCAAATAAGGCCTGAATCGATCTATAGCCTGCAACAGCTTCCATATAAACCGATCTCCCGATATTACTTCTTGAGCTCCTCTAGGGCTCAATGATTATCCGATTTGGCTGAAATGTGGCAAAATGACGTCTGCAATGGTCTGAGATACCGGGCAAATAATTCGACAAATGCGATCCATGGTGGAGGGTATATAAGATAAGGCCCGGTCGAACTTTGCACGCTCTAACTTGTTTTACTTCGTAACTGAACCAGAGTGGAAATGGTGTAGATTGTATGCGCAAGCAATGGTTTGTTGGTATGATATTGGAACTTTTAATTAGTGAGTGCATTGCTCTTATCGCATTTAACTCGGTCAAAAGATCATAGTTATAAAATGCAATTATATGGGAAATACATAGTTTTAAATAATAAAATCCATTGATTGTACAAAATTTTGGTGTCAGGTAACATATTTTGTTTACAAATAAAACTAGGTTATGAATCTGTTTATAGACATATCTTTCCAAATGGTAACCTTTATAAATGACCATAATGTTTATGATAAGAAATAGCAATGGCTTTTTTTTGCTTGCCAATTGATTATTATATTTTTGAGTAAAATTAATTTTTAAAATATTATATTTGGTAGCGATCATTGACAGTGTTATGAGATGTTTGACTTTTAATTTTCCCCTAAAGACCTCCAATTTGCAAAAATTTGTGCAGATAACACATGCCTATATAAAGAATCTTCAGATCATCACTAAACACCAGTGTTCCATAGCTTTCTTTTGATATTCCACAAAATTGAAAAATGACTAAGTTAATTATTGGTCTGGTTTTGTTGGCTTTGACAATGGTACGAGGACTTATTTAATATTTGAACATTTTGAAATTTGTTAATTTTTAAAATATTCACTAGGCCCTTGCCGAACGTCCTTCATGGTATCCCGAAAATGCTGCCGAACTTGAAGTCAAATGTATGAAAGAACATGCTGTGAGTCCTGAAACTGTGGCCAATATGCGTGCCTTTAATCTGGATGAGGCCCCCGCCATAGTTGCTGTTCTCTTTTGCAGTGGCAAGGCTAAGAAAATCTATACGCCAGAGTTGGGATTTGTACCCGAACGTTTTGCCTATGCCATGAAGACGAACGTTAAAATGGACTGCAATGTTGACTACATTCGCAATTGTGCTGAACAACATAAAGATGTGCAGCCAGTGGATACGATGTATTTCAAAGTAGTCAAATGCGTTTTTGACAATAGAGAGGGTCATTGCACAAAAGTTTAGCTTAGCAAGGGTGTGTTCTAGAGAATCTTTATAAATTGAAATCGAATCAATTATAACAAAATGTAATAAAGTTGAGATGGCTGATGAAGAATACAAGTAAACTTTTAAAATCGTTTTAAACTTTCTTGAAAAGCAAACACTGTTGGCTCAGGGCAGTGGGCCCGAAATAAATAGGCGCAAATTGAACAAGTAAAAGCGTGCTAAGTTCGGCCGGGCCGAATCTTATATACCCTCCACCATGGATCGCATTTGTCGAGTTCTTTTCCCGGCATCTCTTCTTAGGCAAAACAAGAAGTAAAATAGAGAGATCGATTAATATGGGAACTGTATCAAGCTCTAGACCGATTCAGAGCATAATAAACACATATGTTGATGGTCATGAGAGGATCCGTCGTACAAAATTTCAGGCAAATAGGATAACAATTGCGCCCTCTAGAGGCTCTAAAAGTCAAGACCCAAGATCGGTTTATACAGCTATATCAGGTTATTAACCGATTTGAACCATACTTGGCACAGTTGTTGGATATCATAACAAAACACGTCGTGCAAAATTTCATTCCAATCGGATAAGAATTGCGCCCTCTAGAGGCTCAAGAAGTCCAACGTCTAAACTAATTATGGCCTGAATAGGTCCATAACCTGATACAGCTTCAATTCTTGTCCATTATCTTATGTTTGCGTAAATAGAGATACCGTGTTATTATTCATTTGTTTACTTCTTTGTGAAGGAGGATCAAGAAGAATTGGTACTCATACATACATTAATTGTGATGTTCACAAACTTAACACCTTCGATCCTATGGTGATTGGTATTTTATTTTATGAGATTTAATGACATTTTATGGCAAAACTACTTTATTTTATGACAATTGCCTTCCTTATTTTCAAATATACATTTTATAATGTTCAAAATCATATGGTCATGAGGTTTCAACTCCTTATACCTATCGCCACAATTTCTTATCATATTCACATCGCAGTCCACTTTTGTGGTCATTCTTATGCCTATGGCAAGACGTTCCGGCTCAAATCCTTTTTCGGGACGAAATACACCTTTTTTTGTATTGAGGCATAAGAAAAATGAACCCACATTGGGTGTATCATCGAGGTGAAAAGATCGAATTGTTGACCAAATTTCAGGGGTTATTGAATGCTCACGCATACATTGTTCTTCAATTTCTGCAGGATTTTCAGGATACCAATCAGGTCGCTGGGCAAGGATCTGCAATAGAATAAACCAAATTATTTGAAACGATATGAAATTATTGTTCATTTATTTTACCGTTCTTGCTGTGAGTATTAGTACTAATATGTAAAACATATTAAATTTTCGAATTTAATTGCGTTTGGGGTTTGATACAAGAAGTCACTTTATTGTCACAGAGCTTTTATTGTGACTGTGGGTCTTTATATAGTGGCCTCTTATCATTTTGAATTGAATTGGGGAGTAATCCGTGCCTGTACCAATTATCTGTAAAATACTTTCGCTCAATAAATATTGACCTGTTTTACAAAAATCTGAATTGATTGATCTGTCATACGATCAGTCGATTAAGCACAAAATAAATTTAAATTTACGAACAACAATTAAAAGCGCGTTAACTTCTGCTGGGTTGAATCTTATATACCCTATCTATAAGTAGAAACCAATAAACTGTGAGAAATAGGGTTAGAATAATGACTTTCTGGTGCTCAACATCGGATTATATGAGAGTTACATTAAAATACAAATTTGTCCACGAACAGGGGGCACACTTCTCACATATCAGTGAGGCTGTGTCATGCAAGTTTAAGTTCAATGATAAGGAAGCTCCTTTTTATAACCGAGTCCGAGTGGCGTGCCACAATACGACACTTTATTGCGGAGAAGTTTTTACATGGGATAATTTTTACTGTTTTTATATCCACAACCATAGGATATTTCATATTCATCTAGTCATTCTATTTGCTATCATCGAAATATGAATTTCCGACCCCACAAAGTATATATATTGTCGATCGTCGTAAAATTCTAAGACGATTTAACGATGTCCGTGTGTCTGTCTATCCGTCGGTCTTTTGCAACCACGTTACAGCCTTCAAAATATGAGATATTGAGGTAAAATTTGCACAGATCCGTATGCTAACCATACGCAGGTCAAGTACTTGAACAGTCCAAATCGGACAATATTGGATATAGGAGCCATATAGACCGATCTGGCGATTTAGGATCTAAAGCCTTTAACTGCTGTATTTATACCCTACACCACTACTGTGGGTAGGGTATAATTATTACCCTACACAGGGTAATATAACTTAGTGAATTTGTTTGTAACACCCAAAAGGAACCGATCGACTCAGAATCACTTTCTGAATCGATATAGCTATGTCCGTCTGTCTGTCTGTCCATATTAATTTGTGTCCAAACTACAGGTAGCAATTTTCATCCGGTCGTTTTAAAATTTGATATTCCTATTGAAATTAGAAACAATCGGTTCAGATTTGGATATAGCTTCCATATACATGTTCGTCCGATTATAATACAATAAAATGATCATTTGTTAACCGATTCTCTTGAAATTTCGCAGGAAGGATTTTTTTTATGACTCTCGGCATTACAGGTGAATTTCATGGTAATTGGATCAGATTGATATATAGTTCACATATATATATATATATATATATTAATATATATATATATATATATATATATATATATATATATATATATATATATAGAGCCACTCGTAGAGCCACTGCAATCGCATTTATTCACGAAACTTCCGAAAACTTCGATATACGCTTTCCTCGACGACTGCCACAGTATCTGAGAAGTTTGTTCGAAATCGGTTCAGATTTACGTATTGCTCCCATATATATGTTAGTCCGATTTTGAGAAATATTGCAAGAAAGTGCTCAGTTTTAAATGAATTCCTTCGAAATTTTGCAGGAAGGATTTTCTTATGAAGCTCGATATAACTGATGATCTTCATAGAAATCGGCCCAGATTTAGATATAGCTGTCATATATGTATATCGCCAGATTTTCATCCCAACATCTACCTCAGGCTCATTGCTTGACCTATCTTGACCAAATTTTGCACAACGCTTTCCTCGACGACTACGACATTATTTGAGAAGTTTGCTCGAAATCGGTTCAGAATTAGATATAGCTCCTATATATATGTTCGTCAGTTTTTGGACAATTTGCAATAATGTTACTACCGTAGTTATTACAGTTTGAACATATTTGCTCGCCGAGGTCCATCAAAATTTCTCAGCAATTGGATATAGGTCCCACATTGTACTTATAGGGTATATGTAGGGTATTATACAGTCGGCACCGCCCGACTTTTGCCCTTCCCTACTGTTTTTTTTATAAAGAGAGCCATTTTAATATATAAATATTGGGTTGCCCAAAAAGTAATTGTCGGTAATATAGTAGTAATATAGTCGGCGTTGACAAATTTTTTCAACGGTTTGTGACTCTGTAATTGCATTCTTTCTTCTGTCAGTTATCAGCTGTTACTTTTAGCTTACTTTAGAAAAAAAGTGCTCGACATTTTTTTTTTATATTTGTTTGCTTGGCGTCAATTTTAATATGGGTACCACATGTATTGAAAGAAATTCATTTAACAAACCGAATCAACGCTTGTGATATGCACCTTAAACGCAATGAATTCGATCCGTTTTTAAAACGAATCATAACTGGAGATGAAAAATGGATTGTTTACAATAACGTTAGTCGAAAACGATCATGGTCCAAGCATGGTGAACCAGCTCAAACCACTTCAAAGGCTGATATCCACCAAAAGAAGGTTATGCTGTCTGTTTGGTGGGATTGGAAGGGTGTGGTATACAATATTTTGAGCTCCTTCCAAGGAACCAAACGATTAATTCGGATGTTTACTGTCAGTAATTGGACAAATTGAATACAGAAGCGACAAATTGAATACAGAAGCGACCAGAATTGGTCAATCGTAAAGGTGTCATATTCCACCAGGACGACGCTAGACCGCACACATCTTTGGTCACTCGCCAAAAACTGAGTGAGCTTGGCTGGGAACTTTTGATGCATCCACCATATAGCCCTGACCTTGCACCATCAGACTACCATTTATTTCGATCTTTGCAGAACTCCTTAAATGGTAAAATTTTCGGCAATGATGAGGCTATAAAATCGCACTTGGTTCAGTTTTTTGCAGATAAAGGCCAGAGTTCTATGAACGTGGAATACTAAATTTGCCAGGAAGATGGCAAAAAGTTATCGAACAAAATGGCAATTATATATTTGATTAAAGTTCATTCTAAGTTTTATTAAAAATGCATTTATTTTTTTTTAAATCCGCAATTACTTTTTGGCAATCCAATATAAATATGTATTGATGGAATTTTGATTGAAGACAGATTTCCTATATATTTAGTCAGAGACATTTCTTCTGATATTTTCAAAAGACAACATTTCAATAAAATGAAAGTGATAATTATCTCAAAATATGGGTAGAAATGAACCATTAGTAAGAAACCGGTGAGAAAAATCGAAAAACCAGCTTACAAAAGTCTAAGTGATCACCCTAGTATTGGTTGATAGCTCGGTCCAATGTCCGCCTGGTCTCTGCAAATTACCTGTATAAAGGGAGTACTTAGCCATCAACCATCGTAAACTCAGTCATCATTATTTCACTGCCTTCAATGTTACCCACAAACTTTTTATTCAGTTTCTTTGATTTTGCTACAGTTTTCACTTATGTTATCAAATAAACATTTCATGGTACTAAAGAACATGGCTTCATTTGAATTAGCAGTTTTAAATTGATCAGCACAGTGTTGAACAGCTACCAAGCTGCAGTTAAGCTTAGCATTTTCTTGTAAACCTTCAACTACTCGTACTGCTTCAAATCCCACATTAGGTCTGAAAACCTGTTTCCCTAAGGCGGAACAAAAGACAAGTGAGCGCATGGTGGGAGTATCTTCCAAGGTAAAGTCGTTTTTGAGTTTCTCCATTATCTCTGCACTCAAGACATGTTTTTTCATGCATTCAGCATCAATTTCAGCGGCGTTCTCTGGATACCACTCAGGACGTTCCGCAAGAATCTTAGATAGATAATTTTTGTCAACAGAAAAAATACATATCATTTTTATTATTTTACTTACACCTAAACCAAATAACATAAGAAAGGCAAAAATTGTGTTAAACATTTTTGAAATTAGCATCCGATTACTCTGGAGTTAAGTTGATGCATTCACTTTTTAATTAAAATGCTTTATGTTAATGTGATGTGTGATTGGCTTCTCTTCTTACCCATTTGAAGGCGATAAGTATATTTAGACTTTGAGGTTAATACTGTGATGATGCTGGTGCTCTCCGTTATCATTAATTTTTCAAAAGTAAGTCGTCACATTATTTTGCACAATAAAGCAAAACATGATAGCAATTCAGCTTAATGTTGCCAAAAAAGTCATTTGAAGCAGTTCGGAATCATTTAGGTAAAGCCAAGTCAAGGAGATATTTGAAATTTTGTTCAATAAGTTTTTCTACCCCTTGAGTAACCCAAATGCCAAATTACAGTAAATTTGGTGGGAAAACCGCGATAAAAGCTTTGGCTATACCACAACGTGGACCGAATACTTGGCAAAGTGGGTACATAAATACTAGATCCTGATATTATAACTGCTCTCCAATGGAGCAGAACATTGGGTTCTCGTACAATATGGACAAATATGCCTTAGTGGGTAACATCAGAGTATTTAACCTTATAAGCTATACTCCTACATTAAAATAATGGGTGATTATAACTATACTTTCCACCACCACTGTGGTGCAGGGTATTATAACTAAGCGCATTTGTTTGTAACACCCATTGATAAGTATACCGATCGACTAAGAAACACTTTCTGATTCGATTTAGCTATGTCCGTCTGTCTGTCGGTCTGTCTGTCCGTATTAATTTGTGTACAAACTAAAGGTAGCAATTTTCGTCCGATCTTCTTTAAATTTGATAAAGGCATATAACTCGGCTTAGAGGTTATGTTTCAGTGGCAGTCTGCCATCAGACTTACTTAGACGTTTTTGTCTATTGTGATACCACAGGAACAGAAGAAAGAAGATGCCTTCTAGTTCCTACCGTTGAACCATTCAGATCGATTTAAAAAACCCAATAACTTGCGAATGTTCACATCCGCTAAATCAGACAGGTTCTCAATGAAATGAAAGCCTAAAGTGTAACTCCTTATAACTGCTAGGTGGTCTATAGTCTCTTCTTCCTCGATGTCTTCACAGCTTCTGCAAAAGTCGTGACCTGTCATGACGGACGCAATGACTGAGGCTAGTCTCGCAAGCTCGTCCGGTTTAGAATTCCCTGGGATATATCTGCACCCAGAACAGGTGAATTTTGAACTGTTCAGCCATCTCGTTGAGAGACCTGCGACAGTCGAGGGCGGTTTTTGTATTCAGATATATATTTTCCAAGGATTTAATGGCTGCCTAGCTGTCTGAGAAGACATTTATGCAAACGTCGTAATGACATTATATCTTAGCTATTCCACCACTTCCTTAGTTGCAAGGATCTCTGCTTGATATACACTGCAGTGGTCGGGTAACCTTTTCGATATTACCAGTTCTAGATGTTTAGAGTACAACCCAAAGCCCACCTGGTCGTTTAGTTTGGAACCTTCCGTATAGAATTCTATGTAACTTCTGTTACCAGGGATATCGAAGTTCCAATCGGTTCTATCGGGAATAGTGGTACAGTAATTTTTATCAAAAAACGGTTGAGATAGGATCCTCACTGCCGGGAACATTGGATATTGCATCAAGGATAACACAGTGTCCGTAGTCGTCACATGACCAATGAGAAAGCTCCCTTAACCTCATGGCAGTAGTCGCTGCATTTTGGGTAGCCACAATGTCCAGAGGCATAAGATGTAGCATTAAATTCAGTGCATCAGATGGTGTCGTCCTCATTGCGGCTGTGATGCACAAAAAAACCATCCTTTGGATCCGGTAAAGTATTGAGCAGTAGGTGGATCTTTGAAGCGCCGTCCACCAGACCACAACACCATGGAGCATAATAGGTCTGACAACTGCACTATATACCCAATGCATAACACGCGGTCTAAATCCCCAACTTTTTGCAATGGCTCTCTTGCTGGTGTATAGGGCAAGAGTGGCCTTTCTTGCCCTTTCCAAAATGTTGGATTTGAAGTTCAATTTCCTGTCCAGCAAAACACCCAGGTATTTAGCGCTTTCTGTAAATGGAACATTCTCTCCCCTCAAAGAGACTTGTTCCATTGTAGGCAACTTGTATCTCCTGCTGAAAAGAACTACTTCTGTCTTGCATGGATTTATACCCAGACCACTTTCGGTAGCCCACTTTGCTGTTGCACTTAGCCGCAATTGCCACGTCATGAGCATACGCGACCACTTTTACGCCTTTTTCTTCCAGAGACAATAATATATTGCTAATGGCTATATTCCAAAGTAGAGGATACAGTACACCTCCTTGAGGAGTTCCTCTGCTGACCCATCTGCCTGCCGTAATGCATCTTTTAGTAAGTAAGTTATTAATAAAATTTCTTACGGTAGAGTTGATGCCTAGAAACTCCAACTCCTCCATGATTGACATCGGTTTTATGTTATGCTACCATTGTATTGGGTTGCCAAAAAAGTAATTGCGGATTTTTCATATAGTCGGCGTTGACAAATTTTTTCACAGCTTGTGACTCAGTAATTGCATTCTTTCTTCTGTCAGTAATCAGCTCTTACTTTTAGCTTGCTTTAGAAAAAAAGTATATTTGATTAAAGTTCATTCTAAGTTTTATTAAAAATGCATTTACTTTCTTTTAAAAAATCCGCAATTACTTTTTGAGGCATACTTGGTATAGATGTTGGAAGTCATAACTCAAGGTCTTTGTTCCAAATTTCATCCAAATCGGATGAAAATTGAGGCGTCTAAGGGCTCAAGAAATCAAAACCAGGAGTCGGTTTATATCGGGCTTTATCTGTTTATAGACCGATTCAAATCATACTTAACATGGATGTTGAAAGTCATTATTCAAATCTTTGATCTAAATTTCAGCCAAATCAGATAAAAATTGGGGCTTCTAAGGGCTCAAGAAGTCAAAACTGGGGGTCGGTTTATACTACATCTGGTTTATATGGGGGCTATAACTGTTTACATACTGATTCGAATCATACTTGGCACGTATGCTAAAAGACATAACACAAGTCTGTGTTTAAGTTTTTAGCCAAATTGGATGAAAATTTTGGCTTCTATGGATTCAAGAAGTCAAAACGCACCAAAAAAAACCTTTGGGACATTTTTATGAGAAACAAAATACTCTCATTACGAAGTTTTTGTTTTATTTGGTAATATGTACCGTTTCGCTTCAACATTTCAAACTTTAGCCATAAACGTAGTATTATCGAGTGTTTGTTTGTTGTAAACCCTTAAGCTTCGTCTACGGTAAAATGATATTATTTTTCTTGTAAACCCAAAAACTCGTTAATTGCAAAAGTGCTTCGACTGCTGCAAACGATTATTTGTGTACCGAACTAATAATTAATCTCTTGTGTTTCTTCTAAAGAGAAAGGAAGAGTATTTGAGCATATAGACCAATAGTTGGCAAAAATACTCAGTCTATTGCAAATTACTTGGTACGTACACAAGAAAATTATCCCAAGTAGACCCATAGGCTTGGAACTCATTGCAAATATGTGCTCGTCACTGGTATAGACACGCAAAATTTTTTCCTTTTTGTTTTGTCTAATCAAACATCAGTCAGCATATTGATTAGCTTGGATGAGTGCGGATGTTCATTTTTAGAGTTCGGTTAAAAAATGCTGGTATGTCCAATGACTAGAATTATTACAGTAATACAATACACAAACGGCTGCCAGGTACAAGAAAATAACAACAAACATTTCTAAGGCACATGCATTGTTTGGTAACATTTACGCGATTGAGAAATATCCATTCCAAAGTAGGTATTTTAATGATCGAAAACAACAACAAACATTTTTTTTTAATTTTATTTGTGGCACAACGAATACAGAAGATCATAATACAAAACTATAATGGGTTTTGTGAAAATGGAAGACTTTTAATATCATTGTGTATCCTAACATCGAAATAAATCGAAATATACTCTGAAATAGTTTGAATTACCAACTGAAATCTGCTTATAATTAGTAAAAATTTGAGTTTGAATTATGCTATAACATTAAATTGGACTTGGCATCCTTTTCAATATCCACAATCTATTTTAAACGTTTGACGTTAAATAAATTGTTAAATAAATAAAAAAAGAATGACTAGTTGAAATCCCCAAAAACATGTTCTATATATCAACAATGAAAGGTATTGTCAGGGTAAAAAACTTTATATTTGTCACAAATTCTTGTAAGAGTTTATCGAAAAAAACATTTACTTTTATCGCAAACAAAGTCCAACGTTTTTCCGAAGAAGTATACTTGGCGAAAACATCCGAATTCTGAAACTAATTCTTTTTTCGATTGTGGGGGCTATATACAAATCAGAACCGATATGGTCCATTTGCAATACGCTACATCTGTGCAAAGTTTCAAACGGCTAGCTTTACGTGTTCGAACGCTATCGTGTTTTTGACAGACGTACGGACATGGCTAGATCGACTCAGAATGTACTCTATGGGGTCGCAGATCAATATTTCGAGGTGTTACAAACGGAATGATTATGGTGGTGGGTATATAAATCCTTAATATGAAGTAACATATTTTTCGTTGTTTGTTTTTGGTTGTCAGTTATCGTAGGGATAACTACCAAACCTATGGTTGCCCAACTTATTTATTAGTTGGAAACCGTGAGAGATTTTATTTTATTATTAATAAAATCACCATATAGTTTAAAATTAATGTATATTTTCAAAAAGTGGTCGAACGGTTCGCTGAACTGCAGTGTCTGGGCCCTTCATCAGCAGCGGATTTCGTCAAATTACCTAGTCAGATATCGTAGGGATAATTATTAAAATATTTTTCACCAAATGGAAAGTTTCCTTAAAAAGTTGGAAAATTGGTCATCCTGAAATTAAGTTTGGTAATCTTTGGCCGAATCTTTAAAATTAAGACAAACATTTTTTCAGTGTGGCCAAAAATTTTAAGAAATACACGATATATTTCTGTCTGTCCGTCTGTCTGTTGTAATCACTCTAGAGCCTTCAAAATTGAACGGTTCAAATCGGACCATATTTGGATATAGCTGCTATATAGACCGATTTTTCGATAAAGGGTCTAACTCCCATAAATGCTTTGTTTATTACCCGATTTCGGGTATTTATTTATTACCGATTTTCTTGAAATTTTCACAGATGGTGCACAGTGATCTCGTGTTGAAAATAGGGTACTAAATTTTTTGATATCTGACGGAGGGGCGAACCCTCCCCCTTACCCTAATTTTCAAAATCGCCAGATCTCGGAGATGGGTGGTGCGATTTGAGCGAAATTTTGTGTGCTCTCATATTGTAACCCAAAAAAAAAATTGGTATCCAAATTTCGGATGGGGTACCTAGGGGGGCCACCCCACCCTAAGACCTATCAAACATATAGTTAGACCAATCACGACAATATGGGACTCAAATGAAAGTTATTTAGGATGAAAAACGTATATGATATCCAATTGTCGCACCAAGTCTTAGGGGGACCACCCCAACCCCCAAAACACCCCTAAACCGGACATATTTAGCGACCATTGCAATATGGGACTCAAATGAAAGGTATTTAAGTGTAAAATACGAATCTAATATCCAAATGTGGGACCACGTTTCTGGGAGTCCACCCCTTCCCCAAAACACCCCCCAAACAGGACTTATTTACTGACCATGGGAATATGGGGCTTACAAAAAAGGTATTTGAGTGTAGAAATAGAATCTGATATCCAAATATGGGACCAAGTGTTTGGGGTGCCGCCTTTACCACAAAAACATCCCTCAAAGGGGACAAATTTACGACCAATATGGGGCTCAAATGAAAGGTCTTTGGGAGTAAATCACGAATCTGATATCAATATTCGGGAAAAGTATCTATGTGGCCACCCCACCCCTACAACACCACCCAAATAGGAAGTATTTGCTGACTTTTGCAATATGAGGCTCAAATAAAATCGTTTTTAGAGTAGAATACCAATACGATATATATTTTCAAGGCCAACTCACTGAGTGGCCGCCCATCCCCCCAAAACACCCCCCAAGGCGGTCATGTATGCCGACTATGGAAATAATGGGCTTAAAATAAAGGTATTTTGGAGAAGACTATGTATCTGATCTCAACATTAGGGACCAAGTGTCTAGGGGACGTCCAGCCACCATAACAACCCCCAAATAGGACGTATTTGCTCATCAATATAATTTGGGTTTGGATAGTATTTGGAGGACCACCCCTATCCCCAAAACACCCTTAAATCGATCATATTTACCGACCATGTCAATGTGAAGCTTAAATAAAAGGTATTGGGGGGTAGAGCAAGAATTGATACCCACTTTCGGGACCAATTTTCTGGGGGTTTACCCCTATCCCAAAATACCCCACAAACAAAAATTTTTTACTTACCATCGAAATATGGGGCTCAAATAAAGTTATTTGGGAGTAGAATACAATTTTTATATTCAAATGTAGGACCATATATTTAGGTCATCACCTCCCCTTCCCCAATACATCCCCAAAGGTAAATTTTTTCGACCATGCCAATATGTGGCTCTAATGAAAGGTATTTGAGACTAGAATTACAGATTACATCCAAACTTAAATTCGTAGACCAATAAAGATCATATGGGATTCAGATAAAGGCACTTATATTGTTAAACTGTTAGTCAAGCGATATACTATTTTCGTAGCATGGTATTTCACTAAAAGCTCTTTAACTGTCGAAAATAATAATTCCAAGGAATATTTTATATATATACCCGAGGTGGTAAGTATCCAAAGTTCAGCCCGGCCGACCTGAATACCTTTTTTCTTGTTTTATTTTTTTATTTCCAAATTGTATATATATTCTTGATCGTGATGTCATTTTAAGTCATTTTAAATCGGTCCATAACCTGATATAGCTGCCATATAAACCGATCTTGGGTCTGGATTTCTTGAGCCTCTAGAGGGCGCAATTCTCATCCGATTTGACTGAAATTTTGCACGTAGTGTTTCGATATCACTTCCAACAACTGTGTTAAGTATGATTTAAATAGGTTCATAATCTGGTATAACTGCCATATAAACCGATCTTGGATCTTGATGTCTTGAGCTGCTGGAGGGGGCAATTCTCATGCGATTTGGTTGAAATTCCGCATGAGGTGTTTTGTTATGACTTTCAATAACTGTGCAAAGTATGGCGCAGTTATGTACATAACCTGATATAGCTTCCATATGAACCGATCTGGGATCTTGACCTCTTGAGCCTTTAGAGGGCGCAATTCTCATCCGATTTGGCAGAAATTTTGTACAACGGATTCTCTCATGACCTTCAATATAAGTGTCTAATATGGTCTGAATCGATCAATAGCTTGATACAGCTCCCATATAAACCTATCTCCCGATTTTGCTTCTTGATCCCCTACAAGGCACAATTCTTATCCGAATGAACTTAAATTTTACACAATGACTTCTACAATGTTCAGCATTCATTTATGGTCCGAAACGGACAATAACTTGATATAGCTCCAATAGCATAACAGTTCTTATTCTTATTATTGCCTAAAAAGAGATACCGCGCATAGAACTCGACAAATGCGATCCATGGTGGAGGGTGTCTAAGATTCGGCCCGGCCGAACTTAGCACGCTCTTACTTGTTTAATATTTATTTTTTTCGTTTCTATCCCAATGTGCGTTATAGCTAATGCTTCTCTGCTCAATCACCACTACTGCTGTCGCCTATTCTAAAAATTTGGGCCGATATTACACCAGTCGTTTCGCGTGACATATCTTGTAGTTCTGAGTCTCCTTTTTAACTAGCATTTTCATTGGTGTGTTTCAAATTCAATTAGTTATATTCATCCATTCTAAAATGGCAGATTTTTTACCATTTTTTTTTTTTCGTTTCTATCCCAATGTGCGTCATAGCTAATGCTTTCTGCTCTATCATCACTCATGCTGACGAATATTCTAAGAATTTGGGCCGATTTTACACCAGTCGTTTCGCGTGACACATCTTGTAGTTGTGAGTCTCCTATTTAACTAACATTTTCATTCATTGGTGTGTTTAATAATAATTCGATAATCACTCTAAAGTTTACAAGTGAAAATAATACAAGGTGTAATTAAAACTTAATAGATCGTTTTTCAGTTTCAGCCATTAAATATGAAGTCATTAATGGTAGACATTTCCAAAGGCTTTTATAAAGTCAGTGTTCAAAGTTTAAAATAACTTTTAATTTGGGCATCATCTAACACAGTCGGATGTCATTCACACCTCAAATTGGAAATATGGGTAAAATAATTATAATAGTTGTTCTATACATCGCTGGGGTAAGTTTAACGCACCATTAATATTTGCCACGTAAAGACTTTTATTTGAAATATTCCAGGTATTGGCTGATAAACCCGATTGGTATCCTGAAAATCCCACCGATATTGAGAAAGAATGTCTACAGCGTTATCCCATTAGTAAAGAAGACAAGACGGACATTAAAAGCCTAAAACTTAACGATGTTCCCAATATGAGCTCTCTACTGCTCTGTGTGGCCCATGGCCAAAGTGTTTATGACATTGAAGATGAACTCAAACCGGAACGTATTGTCTATGGCCTTTATAGGAGTCTGCATTTGAATTGTGATGTCGGTATGGTCAACGAATGCCTAGATCACCATCAAGATCATCGTGAAAATGGTAAACATGAAGATTTTCTTTATGCGTTTGTTCACTGCGTTTTCGAAAGAGCTGCCGATGAATGTGTCTTCGATGAACAGTAGTAGAGAAAAAAACTAAGCTTTCAGAGAAATTGGGGTCTTTAGGAAGGCCTTATAGAAATTTTGAATCAGGGATTATTAATCACCGTAAAAATGTAATAAAGAATATGTGAATTAAAAATATTTATGATCGTTTTCCATAATCTTTCAATGCAATATGTACGAGGGTATATTTGAACTGATTTATGTAATAGTGAGCTGTTCAATAGTAAAGAGTGCCTTTTGAGTATGAAACATTGGTACATTCTTTTCAAAATCACATTTTGCTTAACTTTTAAAAAGGAAATTTCTATGTTTTTCTATTCCAAATAGAAAGAAAATCTTTGTTACCAATTAAAATTTGAATTTGCAATGTCCGTCTGTATGTCCATGTTAATGTTCCGAATTTCCATCCGATCAGATTCGAAGAATCAGATTTGGATGTAGCTCTCATGTATATGTTCGCGCAATTTGCACTAAAATTGCAATAACATCGCTATTTGTAACCGAATTCACCTAATTTGGCACGAAGTCATTTTCCTAAGACTCTCGTTATTGCTGTTGGAAAGATAGAAATCGGCTCAGATTTAGATTTTTAGATTTTGTACAGCGATTTTCTCTGTACAGATTTTGGTGGAAATCCTGCCTACCCAATGTGGTTAAGGGTATGAAAATGTCGGCTTTGTGCGGCTTTGAACCGTCCTTATAATGCCCTACACCACCACCGTGGTACAGGGTATTATAACGTTGTGCATTTGTTTGCAACGCTAAGAAGGAGAAGAGCTAGACCCATCGACAAGTTTACCGATCGGCTTAGAATCACATCCTGATTCGTTTAAGCTATGTCCGTCTGTCTGTCCATGTATTTTTGTGATCAAGGTACAGGTCGCATTTGTTGTCCGATTGTCATGAAATTTTTCACAAGTCTCTTTTTTGTTCCAAGGACCAAAGAATCGGTTCAGATTTAGATATAGCTCCCATATATATCTTTCTTCCGATATGACCGTTTAAGCCTGTAGAAGCCACAGTTTTGGTTCGATCATTACAAAATTTGGCATGAGGTGTTTTATTTGATGTATACGTATGTGTGAACAATTTCATCGAAGTCGGTCTAAATTTAGATATATCTCCGACATGTATCTTTCATCCGATATTGCCCTTTAAGGCTGTAGTAGCCACAATTTAGGTAATATCGTAAGAAAATCTTACAAGGCTCTATTTAATATTTCAATAGGTATGCAAAATTAAAGTCTGAATAGATTTCGATATAGGTACCATGTATTGAAAGAAGGACGTATTCTCGGTGGTGTAGGGGATTATATAGTCCGGCTCGCTTGACTTTTGCCTTTCCTTCCCGGTTTTCTATTCTAATTAGAAAGAAGATTTCTGTTACCTTATAATCAATACTCCCGCTATCGACGTAAAATTTAGTTTTATACCCTCCACCATAGGATGTGGGTATACTAATTTCGTCATTATGTTTGTAACACCTCGAAATAAGCGTCTGAGACCCCATAAAGAAAATATATTCTTAATCGTCATGACATTTTAAGTCGATCTAGCCATATCCCTCCTCCCGTCCGTCCGTCCATCCGTCCGTCCGTCCATCCGTCCGTCCATCCGTCCGTCCATCCGTCCGTCTGTCCGTCGAAAGCACGCTAACTTTCGAAGGAGTAAAGCTAGCTACTTGAAATTTTGCACAAATACTTTTCATTAGTGTAGGTCGGTTGAGATTGTAAATGGGCCAAATCGGTCTATGTTTTGATACAGCTGCCATATAAACCGATCTTAGGTCTTGACTTCTTGAGCCTTTAGAGGGGGCAATTCTAGTCCGATTTGACTGAAATTTTGCACGTAGTATTTTGGTATCACTTCCAACAATTGCGCTAAGTATCGATCAAATGGTCCATGTTTTGATATGGCTGCCATATCAACCGATCTTGGGTCTTTACTTCTTGAGCCTCTAGAGAGCGCAATTCTCATCCGATTTGACTGAAATCTTGCACATAGTGTTTTGGAATCACTTCCAACAACTGTGTTAAGTATGATTCAAATCGGTTCATAATCTGGTATAGCTGTCATATAAACCGATCTTGAATCTTGGCTTCTTGAGCCAATAGAGCGCGCAATTCTAATCCGATTTGGTTGAAATTTTGCGTGAGTTAATTTCAATAACTATGCTAAGTATGGCGCAACTCGGTATATAGCCTGATATAGCTGCCATATACACCGATCTGGGATCTTGACTTCTTGAGCATTTAGAGGGCGCAATTCTCATGCGATTTGGCAGAAATTTTGTACAACTGCTTCTCTCATGACCTTCAACATACGTGTCTAATATGGTCTGAATCGATGAATAGCTTGATAAAGCTCCCATTTAAACCTATGTCCTGATTTGGTTTCTTGAGCCCCTACTAGGCTCAATTCTTATCCAAATGAATTGAAATATTTCACAATGGCTTCTACAATGTTCAGCATTCATTCTTCTTACCAATATTCTTTGTTTGCCTAAAAAGAGATACCGCGCATAGAACACGATAAATGCGTACCATGGTGGAGGGTATATAAGATTCGGCCCGATCGAACTTAGCACGCTCTTACTTGTTTTTTTTTTTAATTCTGTTTGTATTCATAAAATATTTTTATTATCATCCGTTGGTATCAAAATTTTTCCAGGAAATAATTTCTAATTGCTACGAAATGAATGCAAAACAATATATTATACATGACAAAGATTTATTTTTTATAATTTGTTGCAGGTGTCAGAGATTAGTTATTTTTCGCCATTTATAGTGTTAACATTGAATCTTTTCGTTGTAAAATGGAAAAAACAATTTTTATTTTACTAATTTGGGCTTTCTTGCAGGTTGGTGCTTTCAAAACACTTCAAATCTTTCTTGAGGCATATTTTTGGTGTTGCAGGTCCTTGGCGATAAAAACGATTGGTATCCTGCCAATGCTAATGAAATTCAAAGAGGATGCAAAGAGCAACATCCTGTGCCTTCTGAAACTATAGATCAAGTCCAAAGGGGTGAAATTAATGACAGTCTTGCCTTGAGAGCCTATATTCTGTGTGCTGCAAAGGGTCTCAATGTGTTTAGCCCTGGCAAGGGTTTCGATGCTGATCGTTTGGCCTATGCCTTAAATAGAATTGGGGCAAATCGAAAATGTCAACGTAGCCGTGTACGTGAATGTGTTGAAAAGCATAAGAATGTTCAAGCGGATGATGCCAAGGCTTTTAGCGTTGTAAAATGTATTTTGGATTTAGAGCATAGTAAAGCCGATGAGGACGGACCTGCCAATACATGGAAGAATTGTGAATAGCTTTGTTTTGTTTTAAAGAGGAATAATAAATGTCAGCAATTTAAATTTATTTATTTGGGTTGAGTTTGATAAGGATCATCAATTTGATGGAGTAGCTGACACGAAGTGTTACCAAGTTCACACTGGTATATCTGTCAAATTAGAGAAAGGATAGACATAATTCTTTGAAATTTGAAACGGTTAGAGCTGAGGTGTTATCGAGATCATGTACAAAATTTCAATGTAGTCCGGGCGCCTCTTGGCAGGCCCATATTTTGGTCACCTCGGCATTTCAAAAATTTTTTTGGTCTGCCAAATCTTCACTTGTGGTCCGATTACCAAAATTTAATAATATCTTTACTGGTTTGAAAATATTAGATTTTTGATTTATATACGCACCACCATGAGATGGGGTGTATACTAATCTAGCCATTCTGTTCGTAACACCTCGAAATATGGATCTGTGACCTCATAAAGTTTATATATTCTTGATAGTCTGGACATTTTGAGTCAATTTAGCCATGTCCGTCCGTCTGTCGAAATCATAATAGCGGTCAAAAGCTAGCCGCTTGAAATTATGCACATATCCATTTTATTTATATAGGTCGTTGGAGTAACAATGTAGCTCCCATATAAACCGATCTCCTGATTTAACATATTTATCCCCTAGAAGCCGCAATTGTTATACGATTTTGCTGAAATTTTGCATGTAGTGTTCTGTTACGACTTTCAACAACTGTGCAAAGTACGGTTGAAATCGGTCTATAACCAGATATAGCTCTCATACAACTCGATCTCCCTATATGACATGGAAGCCGTAATTTTTTTCCGATTTGGCTACAATTTTGCGCGTAGTATTTTCTTATGACTTCCAACAACTGTACCTGGTAGGTTGAAATTGGTCTATAACCTGACATAGCTCCCATATAACCCGATCTCCCGATATGACATCTCGAGCCCCTGCAGTCCATAATTATTATCCGATTTAATTAAGATGCATGTTTTTGATAAGTGAAAAAATGTACAAAGGCTTGGTGTTGTATCCGTAAATATCGGATAATTCAGTTAAAAGTAATATAGATTTGTCATGGAAAGTATTCTCAAAATGCAAAGCGTTTTTATTATATATTTCCATTTCCGACCACACAATGTATACATTTTTCGAATCATTGTAAAATCTTAAGGCGATTTAACGACATTCGTGTGTGTTGAACGGACTAAATCGGACCATATTTGAATATAGTTGCCATATAGACTGATCTGCGGATTAAGGGTCCAAAACCCATTAATGATGCAATTATTATGCGATTTCGCAAAAATTTTAAACAGTGAGTTGTAAAAAGACTCCCGAAATCCGACCCAAATATGATTCAAATCGGACAATATTTAGAAATAGCTGCCATATCAACCGATCTGCCGATTTAGGGACTAAAACCCACAAAAGTGGAATTTATTATCAAATTTCGCTGAATTTTGAAACAGTAAATTGCTTTAAGCTTCCCGTCATTCGACTCAAATATGGTTTAGATGTAGCCTCCATATAGATCCATCTGCCGGTTGGGGGTCTAAAGTATTTTTAAATCATTTATCTGATGGTCAGATTAGTTCAACTTTCTCCCGTTTGGGAGAAATAAAAAATAATAATAAATTTATTGACCAGCCATAACAGGCAAACTTAATGAAGTTTTGTTATTCTAACTTTATACGAAATTTGGCTGTTGTAATATATAAATTGGCTGTTGTAATGTATAATTGCTCTATATATGGGCTAAAGTATTGTAATAGATTCGTGAAATATATGTGTATAACAAAGCATCCAGAAAGGTTGATGTTATAAACCTTCGTCTAGTTCTTATCATTGCTCCCATCCGAATCTTATCTCGAGAACCAAAGTACACTATAATTCTGATCTATTTTCCTCATCGAATTACAATTATTAAACTATTTAATTCAGACTAAACCCAAACACCACAAAGGCAGCAATGATCAAAGTGATTTTATTTTTGCTAACTTATATTACGGTGTTGGTAAGATTGCAAACCTAATTTGTCAAAGTTGATTCCAAAACCGTTTTTTTAATACATCAGGTTGCCGCTGGTAAATATGATTGGCATCCTGAAGATCCCAATGCCATTCATAGAAAGTGCAAAGGTGATAATCCCCTTCCGTCACAAACTTTAGATGATTTGCAAAAGGGCCAGATAACCGATTGTCCCGAGATGCGCTCTCTCTTGTTGTGCACCGCCAAAGGAATGAATGTTTATAGTAGTGAAAAAGGCTTTGATCCTGATCGGTTGGCCTACAGTTTGTATAGAGCTTCAAATCGCCAATGCAATCGTGAATTGGTGCGCGAATGTGTGGAACAATACAAAAATGTAGAGCCTGAGGATGCCATGATCTTTAAAGTCATCAAATGTATTGTTGAACAAGAGTGGGATAAGAAATACGAGGGACTTGCGCATCCTACATGGCAAGGAGGATGTGATTAATATTTGGAGACTAAATTGAAATATTAAAAGCATACGAGTATTGTGTATTTTATTTATCAAATATATTGGGTTGCCCAAAAAGTAAGTGCGGATTTTTCATATAGTCGGAGTTGAAAAATTTTTTCACAGCTTGTGACTCTGTAATTGCATTCTTTCTGTCAGTTATCAGCTGTTACTTTTAGCTTGCTTTAGAAAAAAAGTGTAAAAAAAGTAGATTTGATTAAAGTTTATTCTAAGTTTTATTAAAAATGCATTTACTTTCTTTTAAAAAATCCGCAATTACTTTTTGGGCAACCCAATACATACATACATATTGGCTTTGATTCCAAGGGACTATATTGCCTATATTATATAAGCGAGTTGAACTTTACAAATGAAAATATTAAGTAATTTATAAAGAAACTTGAACATAACCGACATTGGACACACGCCTAAGCCAGTAATCAAAATGTTGTGAGCTCTAACTAATACTCATATAGCCCATACGAATTTTCCATTAAAGGATTTACTACAGCGCCCTATTAGGTTTGGAAATCATCTCTCCGACTATGACAAGACAACTTATTCTTTGAACCTGCTGTTTTAAGTGCACAACTTCTGTAAGTCTTTTTAGATTTTTCCTAGATTTGAAAAGGTCATAAATATGCAAATTTGCTCATGAACATTCTATTAAGGAACAATGAGTGCAGTTCGATTCAAGCTTTAAGCTCAATGATAAGGGGCCTCTTTTTATAGCCCGAGTCCGTTTTACATGGCATACTACCTCATATATGTTGCCAACAATGGACCTAAATAATAGCAAATAATTTGCTAAAATATCAATTTTGGTCCGTTAAAAATGGAAAGCAGATATGACTGAAACATAGCGCGGCTGTTTTAGCAAACATTTCGATCTACTATTTGGTGAGTTTTATTTTGGTCCTATGCGGAGCAAGTCATATGCTCTGGATAGAATATTAATGCAAAGTTGTACTGGTATCTGACCGAAAGCTCGCGATGACAGATGGAAAGAAACGATTAATCGTACTGATAGAAAAAGGACTGCACTTTGCCAAAACCGACTGGTATTATTTTGTTTGCGTTATTGGAAAACATTTTAATACCATTTGATACTTAATTAATCCAGGCTATAGAGAATTGACCTTATGATCATGATCATGGCAAGGTACCTCACAAATGTCGCCAGCATTAGTAGCGGATAACCACAGCTGAAAAATTTTCTGATATTCCTGCCAGCATTCGAACCCAGGCGTTCGGCTTCATAGGCGGGCATGCGCTACGGTGGCCTCCACAATCGAATACATATGTAATCGAAATAAAATATGATTAAAAATGGTTCATTATGGGTTGATATTAAAAACAATAACGTTTTGGTACAAAAACCAGTACCAGTTCGGTATTGAAACCAATACCAGTTCGCTAATAAAGCTAGTACCAAACGGTACCAATCATTTAATATTTCATCTGTTGTTGCTTGTTGTGTTGCTTTACTATTAATATCGTATGGTATTGAAAAGAGCACGTTTGATATCAACTTTTCTCTGGATGTATATAGTATTAAAATAAAATAAAACATACATTGTTTGTTTTTTTAGTAAACATTTTTGTCATAAATGGTGATTGTAAAAAGGAGGTCTGTGAAAATACATCAGATTCTTGCTTTACTCTAAAATATCTTTTATTTGAACCCCATATTGCCATAGTGGGTAAAAACGGCCAGTTTGGCCAAATTTCAAATTTGGGACCAGATTCGTTTTCTACTCTCAAAAACGTTCATTTGAATCCCATATTGTTAGAGATGGGTTTCTAACGGGTAAATACCCAACGCTTGGTAGTTATTAGGTAAATTTCAATAAATACCTTTTTTGGGTATTTATTTGGGTATTTATAATTTTGCAGACAACTTGGGTATAAAAACATTTTTCCAAAATTTTTTTGATTCTTTGTATATAAACTGATCTGCTGATCTCATAAAATCGTATTTTAGTTATACATAGCCGCTGCATAGATTGATCTCCAGACTTAAAGTCTTGATACAATAAATTGGTAATTTTTCATCCGATTTCAATGAAATTTGGTAATCCTTTATGACCTCAATACCCTATATCGGGAGATCGGGCGGTCGCTCTATAGGGCAGCTATATCCAAATATAGTCCGATCTGAACAGCACTTCACAGAAATTGCAAGGGGTCTACCAGAATTCATTGTGGCAAAGTTCATCGAAATCGAATAAAAATTACCAATTTATTGCTTCAAGACTTTAAGTCTAAGGATCGGTCTATATAGCGGATATATATAACTAAAATCAAATTTTGTGAGATCAGAAGATCAGGTTTATATACAAAGAATACGAAATCATTAAAAATTGTTGAAAATGTGATTGCTCAACATTTTCAACAATTTGATGTTCCGGATTTGAAAATACAAAGTGATGTTCGTTGGGCTAAACATGTATTTGAAGTGTCGAAAAAAGCATTCAAGTGTTTAGGCTTCCTTAAACGGTGTAAGAATTACTTCACTTCGTCTGATCTTCTTAACATCTACACCATTTTCATAAGGCCGAAAATGGAGTCCAACTCACATGTATGGGCTGGAGATTCAAAATCATTATTCATGGAGCTACTTAACCGTGTACAGAGGAGAGCGATGGCGTTGATTGGGGTTAGTGGGGTATCCAACTCTATTGCCTCCCGTCATCATTGTCGCAATGTGGGTTGTTTGGCGCTGTTCTATCGGTATTTTCATGATGTGTGTTCGTCTGATATTCGTTTTCTTATTATTGATGTAAGGATGTATGTCAGGGATACTAGACATTCCAGGAACTCACACCCGTTTAAAATTGATTGGCCAGCGGACTGTTCAATGTATTATAGGGAGAATTCTTATTTCGCCCGAACCTTTCGAATGTGGAATCGACTTCCGGCTAATGTTTTTCCCACCCACTTCGACATCCAAAGATTTAAGACAAATGTCAATAAGTACTACATCCTTTTACCCCCTCCAATTCCTAATCTCCTCTCGCCAAAACAATGCACTGCATTCATAGGGAACATTTCCTGCGTGTTGGCTGATAGAAAAAAACAAGTAAGAGCGTGCTAAATTCGGTCGGGTCGAATCTTATATACCCTCCACCATGGATCTCATTTGTCTAGATCTATGCGAGGTATTTCTTTTTAGGCAAACAAAGAATATTGAATAAGAAGTGTTATGCTATTGGAGCTATATCAAGTTATAGTCCGATTCCGACCATAAATGAATGATGAACATTGTATAAGTCATTGTGTAATATTTCAGTTCATTCGGATAAGAATTGCGCTTATATGGGAGCTGTATCAAGCTATTGATCGATTCAGACTATATTAGAAACGTATGTTGAAAGTCATGAGAGAAGCCGTTGTACAAAATTTCTGCTAAATTGGATGAGAATTGCGCAATCTATATCAAGTTATATACCGATTTGCGCCATACATAGGATAGTTATTGGAAGTTATAGCAGAACACCTCATGCAAAATTTCAGCGAAATCGGATTAGAATTGCGGGCTCTATTGGCTCAAGAAGTCAAGATCTAAGATTGGTTTATATGATAGCTATAAGAGTCATATCAGTGATGCCCTCTAAAGGCTCCAGAAGTCAAGACACAAGATCGGTTTATATGGCAGCTATATCAAACCGCTTGAACCATATATATGGCCGCTTTGAACCATACTTAGCGCAGTTGTTGGAAGTGGTATTAAAACATCACGTGCAAAATTTCAGTCAAATCGGATGAGAATTGCGCCCTCTAGATGCTCAAGAAATCAAGACCCAAGATGGGTTTATATGGCAGCTATATCAAATATATATATATATATATATATATATGTAGTGTGTAAATTTAGCCCATTTACACACTACACTAATCAAAAGTATTTGTACAAAATTTCAAGCGGCTAACTTTACTCCTTCGCGCTTTCAACAGACAGACGGACGGACATGGCTATATCAACTTAAAATGAAATGACGATCAAGAATATATATACTTTATGGGGTCTGAGAAGCATATTTCGAGGTGTTACAAACAGAATGACGAAATTAATAAACCGCCATCCTATGGTGGAGGGTATAAAAAACCCTCGATGTTTAAAGTTAGGCAGAAAATTGTATTTGTTGCTTTGTAATATCATTTGACTGGTTTCCTATATCGCGATTTCGTTTCGGACCACCCAAACTCGTCGGTAGGTTTTGTCCAAAAGGTATGTTGAAAGGTTGAAACTATGCTCTTAAGAGTATTTTCATTTGTAGCGCAGCAAAGGATATCCGATTGTATGAATTATTTCAAGACCAAATAAATTTAGTGCAAAACATGTGAAAATTTTTGTCATAAATTTTTACTTTAAAAAGGAGGTCCCTGAAATATATATGAGATTCGTGCTCTACTCTAAAATAGCTTTTAGCCCCATATTGTCATATTTTTTTGGGGGTGGAGCGGCCCCCAAAAATACCTGGTCCCACATTTCAATATCGGATTCTTTTTTTACTCACAAATACGTTCATTTGAATCCCATATTGTAATGATTGATCCATAGATCCCGTTTCAAGGATTTTGGGGTGGACGGTCCACCCGATATCCCACCCCAAAGTTGGACACCAATGTTTTGTTTTTAGTTTACTATAAGAGTGCAAACAAAATTTCGCTAAAATCCCACCACCCATCTCCGAGATCTGGCATTTTTGATAACTGGGATAATAATATCTCCAGCATGTAAGAAAAATTCCATCATCTAAATTTAAACTTTTTCTTCAAAAATTTCTTTCAATCTTTAGAATCAACATAAATGCCAAGAAATTCCTATAAATGAACATATAGATGTAATACAATAATCATCACTATCAGCAAACAAATCCAAGAAGTCAAGTCGAGCAACGCTTTGGCACATTTTGACTATCAGTGTCCGCCGAAAAGTCTCTTTATCATTAGAGCATGAACATTTGCTCCTGGCTTATCTTCTTCAGAGAGAGTGAAAAAAACTCTGATCATCGAATGGTAACATGGGACAATTTTTCGTTATAAATACCTGCACCGTAAAAAAAATGATCGAAAAACATATAGATATTGTTACTAACGATTAGAAAAGAGTGCCATAAAGCGTCCTATATATGATCAATCTCATGCGTGGACAGCTGGCAACAGTGGTAGTGATTCTATTGGGTTGCCCAAAAAGTAATTGCGGATTTTTTAAAAGAAAGTAAATGCATTTTTAATAAAACTTAGAATGAACTTTGATCAAATATGCTTTTTTTAACTTTTTTTCTAAAGCAATCTAAAAGTAACAGCTGATAACTGACAGAAGAAAGAATGCAATTACAGAGTCACAAGCTGTGAAAAAATTTGTCAACGCCGACTATATGAAAAATCCGCAATTACTTTTTGGGCAACCCAATATAATCTGACAAACCCATACAACGAGGGTTTGCAAAGTATTCGTTAACGGATTTAGTTGATTCCGAAGGCAACCTTATTAAAGGCTAAGCTCAGTTTGGGTCTATAGGTTTTGTTTAATTACAGCAGTACTCCTTTAATGTAGAGTTTCAAGTTTTTAATAAAAAAAACCAGCTTTAAATGCAAATTATTATTTGTTCGGTGTACCAAAGAATAAGATCAATCGCTACTTTCTATATATACACATATAAATATTAAACCTACGCAAATATGTACTTAAAAGTTGATTTTGCCTTAGCATCCCAATGACACTTATCACCACAGAGTCTGCATGTACAGACAGACAATGGATGCTATGTGTGCCATAAGATGTGAAAGGTTCAAATCTCATTGTTATCAGCATAAGTCACAAGCTGAGTCTCGCTGGGAAAGTGGAATTTTTTATTTTTTTTTTTATTGTTGAGCTCGAAGTCATCGCTTATATAGACTATCTCAATTCCTATAAAGATCAGTTGATTGGAAACCTTGTGTTACTTCGTTCCCTTGCTTCCAGAAAGAGTGAAAGTAAAGAACACCGACACAATGAAATATTTTGTGGCTTTGTTGGTCATTGTTGCCTGTGTAAGTGAAAAAACTAAAAAAAAAACAAAACAAAATTCAAGACAGCAAAATTACAGTGACTTGAAATTTTGAATCAAAGGTGGTTGACTGCATAAAGTGAGATTTTTGGTGTAATGGTGATTACTTGTCTCCTGTTGAAGTTACTAGAGTTTTTCAAAACTATTCTACATGATTTGAAACTATTTTGGTGGAATTGGAAAAAACTCGCTTGTTCAATAATCATGCTGACATGTAGCCACTACCATGAATTTTGCTAAAATTGCAGACGAGTTGGCAGAGCTTATTTGAGAATTTGTTGAAAGAAATTTGAGAATAATGCGTGCGTGTAGAAGGGAACTACTAAACTTTACTTAGAATTTTTTTGCTTAGATTGAAGACTTTAAATAGGTTTATATAGCAGCTATACATTCAAATATTAAGGACGAATATCAAACTACATGTGCAAAATTGCTGGCGGATTGATTTATTCCTTCGAAGGATATAGTGCCAACTTCAGAGTGTAGGAAGGAAGGACAAGAATAGATTGATGTTATGAGGTGTTAAATATTAGGGGAAGTGTACAATAAGAAAATTCAAAAATACTCTCAAATCTCAATCATAGTACTGACTTCTACTTTTCCCACGAACAAATGTCAAAACGCACTGTAAACAAGTAAAAAGGCATTAAGTTCGGCCGGGCTGAACTTTGGATACCCACTACCTCGGGTATATACGTAAACCCCATTTCGTAACAATCCAGTGAAAATTGGATAACTTAAGCATCCAAATTCGGCACAGACATTGAGTGGTCTAATATACAAGTCAGTATTCAATTCAAATTGTAAAACAAAATATTGGTCGTTTTGGCAGATATATCCAATTATAAACCGATCCGAATCATATTAAGGTCGGATAACGTGATGCTCAGAAAAACTCACTGTTTCAACTTTCAGCGAAATCTGGTAATAAATAAAGCTTTTCTGGGCTTCAGTCCCTTTATCGGCAGGTCGGTCTATATGACAGCTATATCTAAGTATAGTCCGATCAGAACCATATTTAGGTCGGATGTAGGGAAGTCTTAACCTACTCGCTGTTTAAAATGTTAGCGAAATCGGATAAAAAATAAAGCATTGATGGCCTTCAGGCCCTTTATTGGGAGATCGGTCTATATGGCAGCTATATCTAAATGTAGTCCTATCTGAACCATATTTAGGTCAGATGTCGGGAGGCTTAAAATAACCCACTGTTCTAAATTTCAGCGAAATCGGGTAATAAATAAAGCTTTTATGGCCTTCAGACCCTTTATCGGCAAATCGGTCTATTTGATAGCTATATCCAAAAATAGTCTGATCTGTACCATATTTTCCAAATTTCAACGAAATCGGTTAAAAAATAAAGCTTTTATGGCCTTCAGACCCTTTATCGGGAGATCGGTCTATATGGTAGCTATATCTAAATATAGTCCTATCTGAATCATATTTAGGTCAGATGTTGGGAGGCTTACAATAACCCACTGTTTTAAATTTCATCGAAATCGGGTAATAAATAAAGCTTTTATGGCCTTCAGACCCTTTATCGGGAGATCGGTCTATATGATAGCTATATCCAAAAATGGTCCGATCTGAATCATATTTACATCAGAAATCGGGAGGCTTAAAATAACCCACTGTTCTACATTTCATCGAAATCGGGTAATAAATAAAGCTTTTATGGGCTTCTGACCCTTTATCGGGAGATCGGTCTATATGGCAACTATATCTAAATATAGTCCGATCTGAACCATATTTAGGTCAGATGTGTGGAGGCTTAAAATAACCCACTGTTGCAAATTTCAGCAAAATCGGGTAATAAATTAAGCTTTTATGGTATTCAGACCCTTTATCAGGAGATCGGCCTATATGGCAACTATATCTAAATATAGTCCGATTTGGCCCGTTCAAGAAAGTAACCAGCGTGCATCAAAAAGACGTATCTGTGCCAAATTGCAGCTCAATATCTAAATTTTTTAAGGCTCTAGAGTGATTACAACTGACGGACGGACAGACACACGGGCATCGTTAAATCGTCTTAGAATTTTACTACGATCCGAAATATATATACTTTGTAGGGTCGAAAATTGATATTTCGATGTGTTGCCAACGGAATGGCTAAATGAATATACACCCTATCCTACGGTGGTGGGTATAAAAATGGCATAGTACTGGTACTGAGTTCTATGAGCAAAATAGTAGCGACATGTTGCTGCATCAGGATAAATTTCGCTCAATTTTAATAGGAAATATAATTAAATGCTCATGAAATTGGCCGAATAAACTCTGCTTCAATACTGTTGTATTTGTTGTGTGTGTTCTGAAAGAAAAGAATCCATCGGATTTCACAATAATTTAATAGACATTTTCGCTGTGAATGAAGACAGTTAGAAACGGAATGATGAAGTTTGTACACCTTTAGTTAAGCGTATAGCAAATCACTACAACAAACGCCTTAAATGTGAAAACTATTTAATATAACATTCTTTTCCAGGTATCCGCTGAGGAATGGAAACCCAAGACCGCCGATGAGATCAAAACTCTTCGTGCTGCCTGCTTACAGGAACATCCTCTCTCCGAGGAACAAATGAATCGCATGAAGGTATTCGACTTCCCCGATGAGGAAGCAGTACGCAAATATCTTATGTGCACCTCCGAGAAAATGGATGTCTACTGCCCCCATGAAGGCTATCATGCCGATCGCATTGCCAAACAATTCAAAATGGACATGGTCGAGGATGATGTAAAAAAATTGGCCGAAGACTGTATTAGCAGTAACCCCAAGGGCGATAAGGCCAACGATGTTCATGTCTATGAGGTCCATAAGTGCCTGATGGCCAGTGAAGTTGGTCAGAAAGTCAAGTCATACATAAAGTCGCGTCAAGAACAATTGGCTAAGCAAGCTTAAAAGAACAAAATATGTAAAAAATTAATAAAAAAAATCTTAAAGACTCACAGAACAGAAAATAAATCATATTATCAATATTTTATATACTTAATCAATTAAATATGACTCTTTGTAGCATTAAGGCTTTACAACATGGGTCATCGATTACCGATATGAGATATGGGCACTTTGAATTGCTTTCCAACTCTAAACCAATGAAAGACTTAGAAAAATGGCAAATTTTTGTTTCTTTTGTAGAGCATTTATAAAAATTAAGAATCCTGAAGTTAAACCTTGTGTCCTTGGAGGGAAAACTCATAGTGGCCATTTTTCAAAAATTAAAAAACTTCCCAAGTTGTTACTAAACAATTTTAGTAATTTTTAAGATGCACACAGTCTAATTTTATCGCTGGCTTAAATGTAACTTCACCATAAGTTTATACTGGGTAATAAACATTATGCAAACTTAATTTAGAATTTTGTTGTAATTATTTAGAGTAAGATTTACAATGCATGCAACTTTTTATACCCCCCACCATAGGATGGGGGTATACCAATTTCGTCGTCCTGTTTGTAATACTTAAAAAAATTCACCTGAGCTACAATCTTCTCATATATAAAAATCAATTTGTGTTTGTTTGTAGGTTTGTTTGTTTGTATTTTTGAGTGTTCCTTATAGACTCAGAAACGGCTGAACCGATTTTCTTGAAATTTTCAATGATGGTGCATAATGACCCCGTGGTGAAAATAGGGTACTACTGATATCTGAAGGGGGCGGACCCTCCCCCTTACCCTAATTTTCAGAAATGCCAGTTCTTGGAGATGGGTGGTGCAATTTAAGCGAAATTTTGTGTGCTCTCATATAGTACCCTAAAAACAAAAATTTGGTGTCCAAATTTCGGATGGGGTACCTACGGGGGCTGCCCCAGCCTAAAACCCACCAAACATATATTTAGAACAATCACGACAATATGGGACTCAAATGAAAGGTATTTAGGATAAGAAAACGTATCTGATATCCAATTGTCGGACCAAGTGATAGGGGGACCACCCCAAGCCCCAAAACACCCCTAAATCGGACACATTTACCGACCATGCCTAAATGAAACTCAAATGAAAGGTATTTGCGAGTAGAATACGAATCTAATATCCAAATGTGGGACCACGTTTGTAGGGGTCCACCCTTTTCCCAAAACACCACCCAAACAGGACTTATTGACTGACCATGGGAATATGGGGCTTAAATAAAAGGTATTTTAATGTAGAATACGAATCTGATATCCAAATATGGGACCAAGTGTTTGGGGGGCCGCCTCTTCCCAAAAACATCCCCCAAAGGGGACAAATTTACGACCATAGCAATATGGGACTCAAATGAAAGGTCTTTGGGAGTAAATCACGAATTTGATACCAATATTCGGGAAAAGTGTCTATGGGACCACCTCACTTCCACAAGACCACCCAAATAGTAAGTATTTTCTGACTATTGCTATATGAGGCACAAATAAAAGGGTTTTTAAAGTGGAACACGAATCCGATATATATTTTCAAGGCCAACTCACTGAGTGGCCGCCCATCCCCCAAAACACCCTCCAAGCCGGCCATGTTTGCCGACTATGGGAATATGGGGCTCAAATTAAAGGTATGTGAGAGTAGACCACGTATCTGATATCAAAATTAGGGGCCAACTGTCTAGCGGACGTCCCACCATCATAACAACCCCCAAATAGCACGTATTTGCTCACCAAGACAATTTGGGTCTTAAAGAGAGTGAAACTAAATATTCATAGTTTTTAGGGTCAATATCCCAAACATGACATATTTGCTGACTTTTGCAATAAGGAGTTTAAATGAGATTAGAAAACGAATTTGATATCCAATTTTGAGGGCAATGGCAATATGGGGTTCAAGAAAACGATGTATAGAAATATGGGAATAGAGCATGTTGCTGATATATTTTCAGGGCTTAGAATTTGGGGGACCACCCCACTCCCCAACACACCCCTAAATCGGGCATATTTACCGACCATGACAATGTGGAGCTTAAATGAAAGGTATTGGGGGGTAGATGTGTTTGGGCCATGTGTTTGGGTACGCCTCATTCTGTAAACTCCTCTTAAGCCAATGGCCCCCATATTAAAATAAATGGTATTTGAGAGAAGAGCACGATGTTGATATTTTTTCAGGGCCAAGTATCTAGGGGACCACCTCTCCCCCTGAAAACTCCACTAAATCAGACATCATGAGAATATCGGACTGAAGCGAAGTATTTTAAGAATAGAGGACACCTTACATCCAATCTTAAATTCGTAGACCAATAAAGATCATATGGGATTCAGATAAAGGCACTTATATTGTTAAACTGTTAGTCAAGCGATATACTATTTTCGTAGCATGGTATTTCACTAAAATATCTTTAATTGTCGAAAATAAATTTTCCAAGGAAACTTTTGTTCCAGAAAAAGGGTAAAAGAAGGCGCAGTGGAGCGGACCCGGGTCAGCCAGTAAATTTATAAAAACTAGATTTTTTCACAAATTCACTTTAAAGTAGCAATAATTTATCTAAATAATGATATGATCGGTTCAAGGTTTTGTGTTATCAGCGAAAACTTTTGTTTCCTGCACAGGAATAGCATTTTTTTTAGTTGCACCCAGGCACAGTGGAAGATTTCTTGTAATTTATTTCTATGGATTCAGTAGAAATTTTCTATAATAACTAAACTTTAATAATTGATAAACATTTAAAATCATTCAAATAATTTAGAGAATATTCTTTAAACATTTTTATCAATTAAATTTTGTTTTGATGAAAGCATGTGCATACAGGCAAATTTTGCGTCTAATCAAAGTCATAAATAGTAGAAATTTTGCAGGCATACATGAATTTTTTTGTGCTGCTGAGAATACCCTGTGTTACATCCATTCCATGATTGTGAGTTTACAAACGCCATACCACATTGCACCAGAAAATCCTAGGTACATACTATGTTTTAAGTTTCATTTAAACTTATGGTGGGTTTACATACACATTTTGGTGGGACGATGATCAAAGCGCCCGTTTAAAATCCCCGCATTTTTTCAATATTTTTAACAACACCTTTTTATGATAAAAACTCCATTGGCGCTGGATTTTGCAATGTCATTTTTCTCCCAGTGTAAAAATTGTTTTTCGTTCACTGTGCGATTAAGTAGATTTTGTTGTTATTTTTTTTTTTTACCAGGGTTGCTATTTATTTTTAATGGAATCTGCCAAATATTTTATCACGAAACTGTCATAAGTAGTTCAATATAGTGTTATATATTGCAATGGGGTGTATTGGACAAAATACTAATAAATAAAAACGTACTAAGTTCGGACGGGGCCAAATTTTATTGGGTTGCCTAAAAAGTAATTGCGGATTTTTCATATAGTCGGCGTTGACAAATTTTTTCAACGGCTTGTGACTCTGTAATTGCATTCTTTCTTCTGTCAGTTATCAGCTGTTACTTTTAGCTTGCTTTAGAAAAAATTGCGCGAAATTTTGTTTACATTTGTTTGTTTGGCGTCAATTTTAATATGGAGCCCACAAAGGAGCATTTTCGTCATATTTTACTTTATTATTTCCGTAAAGGAAAAAACGCGGAGCAGGTTGCTAAAAAGTTACGAGATGTGTATGGTGATAAAGCCTTAAAAGGGAGACAGTATCAAAATTAGTTTCGCAAATTACGTTCTGGAGATTTTTCAAGATGAGTCACGTTCAGGTCGGCCAAATGAAGTTGATGATGACCAAATCAAAGCATTAATCAAATTAGATCGTCATGTAACTGAGCGTGAGATAGGAGAGAAGTTAAATATACCAAAATCAACCGTTCATTATCACATAAAAAGTCTTGGACTGGTGAAAAAGCTTAATATTTGGGTACCACATGTATTGAAAGAAATTCATTTAACAAACCGAATCAACGCTTGTGAATTGCACCTTAAACGCAATGAATTCGATCCGTTTTTAAAACGAATCATAACTGGAGATGAAAAATGGATTGTTTACAACAACGTTAGTGGAAAACGATCATGGTCCAAGCATGGTGAACCAGCTCAAACCACTTCAAAGGCTGATATCCACCAAAAGAAGGTTATGCTGTCTGTTTGGTGGGATTGGAAGGGTGTGGTATATTTTGAGCTGCTTCCAAGGAACCAAACGATCAATTCAGATGTTTACTGTCAACAATTGGACAAATTGAATACAGCCATCAAGGAGAAGCGACCAGAATTGGTCAATCGTAAAGGTGTCATATTACAACAGGACAACGCTAGACCGCACACATCTTTGGTCACTCGCCAAAAACTGAGTGAGCTTGGCTGGGAACTTTTGATGCATCCACCATATAGCCCTGACCTTGCACTATCAGACTACCATTTATTTCGATCTTTGCAGAACTCCTTAAATGGTAAAACTTTCGGCAATGATTAGGCTATAAAATCGCACTTGGTTCAGTTTTTTGCAGATAAAGGCCAGAAGTTCTATGAGCGTGGAATACTAAATTTGCCAGGAAGATGGCAAAAGGTTATCGAACAAAATGGCAATTATATATTTGATTAAAGTTCATTCTAAGTTTTATTAAAAATGCATTTACTTTCTTTTAAAAAATCCGCAATTACTTTTTAGGCAACCCAATATTTACCCTCCCCAATGGATAGCATTTGTCAAGTTCTTTGCCTGGTATTTGTTTATAGGCAAACAAAGGATAGTGGATAAGAATTGCTATGCTATTGGAGCTATATAAAGTTATGGATAGATTCGGACCATATATATCATTTATCTACAATTGGATTATATTAAATATGCCAATTTGTCCATGAACATTCCATTAAGGAATAGGGGCAAACTTTTGCTTTTTATAGCCGAGTTCGACCATTGCACAGTGGGAGAAAATCGAAAAAACTTACGAAAATATGCTGTGAGAGAACGGGTGGAGATATCTCTTTAAAATTTGGAACGGTTAGAGGTGCGGTGTTAGCAGGCCGCAGCCTCTCATTTCTGGAGCGCCGGTTCAGCGATCTGGGTGATCATGCGAACGTAACTCTGGGAGGTCTCGTGTTTCTTTTTATACCCACCACCATGGGATGGGATTATACCCATCTAGTCATTCCGTTTCCGTAACACTTCGAAATATTGATCTGCCACCTTATAAAATATATATATTCTGGATCGTCTCGGCATTTTGAGTCGATCTAGCCATGTCCGTCCGTCTGTGTGTCGAAATCACGAAAGCGGTCGAACGCGCAAAGCTAGCCTCTTGAACTTTTGCATAGATACTTCCTATTTATGTAGGTCGTTGGGGATTGCAAATGAGCCATATCGGTTCAGATTTGAACATGGTCCCTATATAAACCGATACCCCGATTTTACTACTTAAGCCCCTAGAAGCCTCAATTTTCATTCGATGTCTGAAATTTGGAACAAAGACTTGAGTTATGACTTCCCACCCATCACCATGGGATGGGGGTATACTCATCTAGTCATTCCGTTTGTAACACCTCGAAATATTGCCACCCCATAAAGTATATATATTCTGGATAGTCTCGGCATTTTGAGTCGATCTAACCATGTCCTTCCGTCTGTCTACCGAAATTACGATAGCGGTCGAACGCGTAAAACTAGCCGCTTGAATTTTTGCACAGATACTTCCTATTGATGTAGGTCGTTGGGGATTGCAAATGGGCCATATCGGTTCAGATTTGAACATAGCCCCCATTTAAACCGATCCGCCGATTTTACTACTTAAGCCCCAGAAGCCTCATCCGATTTGGCTGAAATTTGGAACGAAGACTTGTGTTATGACTTCCAATATCCGTGCCAAATATGATCCGAATCGGTCTATAAACAGTTATAAGCCGATTCCTGGATTTGATTTCTTGAGCCCATAGAAGCCTCAATGTCCATTGGATATGGCTGAAATTTGGAACAAAGGCTTGAGTTATGACTTCCAACATCCATGACAAGTATGATCCGAATGGGTCTTTAAACAGATATAGCCCCCATATAAACCGATCCCCAGAATTGACTTCTTGAACCCTTAGAAGCGTCAGTTTTTATCCCAGAAGCGTTCAATTTAGCCCAAAAACCTTTCTTACAATATCAGTGCCAAGTTTAATCCAAATCGGTCAATGTGGTGATATAGGCCCCCCCAAGTACCGATATCCCGATATGACTTTTTAAGGCCCTCTAGATGTGATCCGAAGTCTCAAATCTCACATCTTCTTTCCCTTATCTTTCTTTCTAGGGTATCATAATGGGCCGAACTGGCCTCCGAGTTAACTCACCTTTGGTGGACAACCCATTTAACCTATCATAACCTTCCTTACGCATACAATCTGATTTTCATTTTCTGCACCTCTGCTTTAGAATTGAGGTTCCTTATCATAGAGCTGAAACTTGAATCGGATATCACTCATTGATATGTGAGAAGTATGTCCCCTTTTTTTACACCCACCACCGAAGGATGGGGGTATATTCATTTTGTCATTCCGTTTGCAACACATAAAAATATCCATTTCCGACCCTATAAAGTATATATTCTTGATCAGCGTAAAAATCTAAGACCTTGTCCGTCTGTCTGTTGAAATCACGCTACAGTCTTTAAAAATAGAAATATTGAGCTGATATTGAAATTTTCCACAGATTCGAAGATGGGCTATATCGGACTATATCTTCATTTAGCCCCCACATAGACCGATCTGCTGATTCAGGGTCTTAGGCCCAAAAAAGCCACATTTATTATCCTATTTTGCTGAAATTTGGGACAGTGAGTTGTGTTAGGCCTTTCGACATCCTTCCTCAATTTGGCCCAGATCGGTCCGGATATGGATATAGGTGCCATATGGACCGATCTCTCGATTTAAGGTTTTGGGGCCTTAAAAGGTCCATTTAGTGTCCGATGTCGTCGAAACTTGGGACAGTGAGTTAAGCCCCTCGATATATTTATGCAATATGGCACAGATCGGTCCAGATTTGAATATAGCTGCCATATAGATCGATCTCTCGATTTAAGGTTTTGGGGCCATAAAAATGTCCGATTTCGCCAAAATTTGGGACAGTGAGTTGTGTTAGGAAGTTCGACATCGTTCTTCGATTTGGCTCAGATCGGTCCAGATATGAATATAGCTGCCATATAGACCGATCTCTCGATTTAAGGTTTTGAGCCCATAAAAGGCGTATTTACTGTCCGATGTCGCCGAAATTTGGGACAGTGAGTTAAGTTGAGCCCCTCGGTATACTTATGCAACATGGCACAGATCGGTCCAGTTTTGAATATAGCTGCCATATAGACCGATCTCTCGATTTAAGGTTATTAGCCCATAAAAGGCGCTTTTACTGCCCGATGTCGCCGAGATTTGGGACAGTGAGTTGTATTAGGCTCTTCGAACTTTTTCTGCAACTAGGCCCAAATCGGCCCAGATTTGGATATAACTGCCTTATAGACCGATATTTCTACTAAAATAGCTACTAAAAAGATCAAACATTTGTTATACACAATTGAAAAATGACTTGTACTTATTAGTATGTGGCCCAAATCGGAGGATATTTCGATATAGCTGCTATGGGCCATAAGGTATACATTTTTCTCCGGATTTTGACGAAAGGTGGTTTACGTATATATCCGAGGTGGTGGGTATCCAAAGTTCGGCCCGGCCGAACTTATTGCCTTTTTACTTGTTTTGGTTTAAATTGCCAAGATACGTTGGCAGCTCTGCTTTGAACTCATCGTCGCTTATATTGCCCATACGAATTCTTTATAAAATCAGTTGAACGAGCAACTTCCAGTAATCGTTATGTTCGAAGCAATTAAATATTTGATCATCTCATTGGCCGTCGTTGTCTGCGTGAGTGTAAAATTTGTATAAGTCTTTTAAAAATGTAAAAGTAAGATAATACAAATGATAAAAGTATTGTAAACAGCGACAATTTCAAGTTTGTGATCGATTGTGGCACATAGGTCATGATGTTCGTCTATAAAGCTGCGAACCTGGGCTGAAATACTAGTGACAAAAAAAAATTACCAGCGGTAGATCCTAACATTTTGTTTCTACTGAAGGATATGACATTGCGGTATGCGCTTTGAACTCGTCTGTAAATAGAAGATTGCATTATCTTTGAGCCCAAGCTTGAACGAGACAGCATTCAGTGATATGAAAGAAGTCTCTTCTTTGATCTGTACTTGGATTAGGAAAACATTTTCTTTTGTTTTGCATTTGTACTTCCTCAATCTGCTCCTAGCTTTGAAGTGAATATGATGGTAAACATTTTGTGCTTTTATATTTGTTTGCAGATCTCCGCTGATGACTGGAAACCCAAGGTTATCAATGAATTAAAATCCATTCGTGACGAATGCTTGAACGAAGTGCCTATTACCGAAGACCAACGAAAACGCATGAACGCTCTCGATTTTCCCAACGAAGAAGCAGTACGCAATTTCATTTTGTGTGCCGTGCAAAAATTGGGCATCTACAGTACCGAACACGGCTATTATGCTGATCGGTTGACGAAGCAATTTAATAGTGAGCTACACGGAGATGATGGCAAAGAACCAGTCGACAACTGTTTAAACAACAACCGCCAGGGCGATAAGGAGAATGATGTATATGTTTACGAAATGCATTTGTGTCTAATTGAAGCTCGCAAGGAGCACGCAAAGAGGCATAAGGAACAATCGACCCAATGAGAACAACAGTACACAATTCTACGTAATTTTTTAAATGAAAATGAAATAAAGCGTTTGAAAAGTTTTCTGTCAAACTTAACTTTGAAAAACATATCGTTAATGGTACGAAAATAGAAAAGCCATACAAATAAGGGCGTTTTAAATATTTCAAGACGATATTAATAAAAACTAAATTTTTCGATAAAGATTAAATTGCGACATAAAAGAGAATTCAGCCCGCTCATCCGAACATTTTCATTGGTGGCTATCGCAACACAAACGCTGGCGACATTTGTGAGATAGAAACATAGACGGTCCTCTAAAACTGCCCTAGCAAGTTTGTCTTTCCGCGGCACTCCTTTCAGAGGAGTTATTTCTTCTTAATTGAACTTAAACTAGAATCGAATAGCACTCAAAGGTATATTAGTGTGGACAAATTTATAAAATAGTGTTATGAAGAAAGATTTTGTTTTTCTATGTAGTCCTCGGTATTACAAGTTTGCGTTGATCGTAAAGAAATTGGAATGGAGGCGATATGAATCTGAATTATATTTTACATTGAATTTGGAGAATAGGATCTATCGTAATATAGTTGAACCAAAATTACTTGGGTTTGTCGCATTTCGAATGGCTGCATTCGCACAAGTATTAGAAGCACACAAGTCTGCATAGTTTACAACTGGCTGGCAAGTCCTTTTTTTACAGAATACATTGATTTATTATATGCATTATAGCAGCAAGTGAACCTTGTTGTTTTCATACCCACCACCGAAGGGTGGGGGTATATTCATTTTGTCATTCCGTTTGAGGCACATCGAAATATCCATTTCCGAACCTATGAAGTATATATATTCTTGATCAGCGTAAAAATCTAAGACGATCTAGACATGTCCGTCCGGCTGTCCGACTGTCTGTTGAAATAACACTACAGTCTTTAAAAATGGTGTACATATATATCCAAAGTTCGGCCCGGCCGAACTTAACGCCTTTTTATACCCTCCACCATAGGATGGGGGTATACTAATTTGGTCATTCTGTTTGTGACTACTCGAAATATTCGTCTGAGACCCCATAAAGTATGTATGTTCTTGATCGTCGTGACATTTTATGTCGATCTAGACATGTGCGTCCGTCTAACTTTCGAAGGAGTTAAGCTAGCCTCTTGAAATTTTGCACAAATACTCCTATTAGTGTAGGTCAGTTGGGATTGGAAATGGGCCATATCGGTCCATGTTTTCATATAGCTGTCAAATAAACCTAACTTGGGTCTTGACTTCTTGAGCCTCGATAGGACGCAATTCTTATCCGATTGGAATGAAATGTTGCACGACGTGTTTTGTTATGATATCCAATAATTGTGCCAAGAATGGTTCAAATCGGTTCATAGCCTGATATAGCTGCCATATAAACCGATCTTGAATTTTGACTTATTGAGCCACTAGAGGGCGCAATTCTTATCCGTTTTGGAATTTTGCGTGACGTATTTTATTATGACTTTTAAAAACTGTGATAAGTAAGGTTCAAATCGGATCATAACCTGATATAGCTGCCATATAAACCGATCTGGGATCTTGACTTCTTGAGCCTCTAGAGGTTGCAATTATTATTTAAATTTTGTACGACGGAGCCTTTCATGACCACTACATACGTGTTTATTATAGTCTGAATCGGTCTGTAGCATGATACAGCTTTTCACTGGTCTCCAACATTTAATTTAATTGTGGTCCGAACTGGACCAATAGCAGAGCAAATCTTTTCTTTTATCTCTTTTTTGTCTAAGAAGAGGTGTCGGGAAAAGAACTCGACATATGCGATCCATGGTGAAGGGTATATAAGATTCGGGCCGGCCGAACTTAGCACGCTTTTACTTGTTTCTTTTTGGTTTTAACTATCAACATTCTCTGAGTGTATGTTGCCAAAGAACTACTACCAATCCCTCTCGTTGAGTCCATACGGGTTTATATGGAACGTAATTTCGACTATTTTTTGTATGGATGGTACGGTTATAATAAAATATATCGTGCAATAATGGGATAAGAATTGGGTCTTCTATTGGCTTAAATAATAAAATCGAGAGTTCAGTTTATGTGGGAGCTATAACACGGTATGGCTCGGATCATACTTGGTATGGAAAAGCAATGCCTATTCGATAAGAATATGGTTTTAGATTCTACTTATAAAAAGAAGCCATCCAAAGAACTTGGCAAATGCGTTTCTTGGTGGAGGGCATATAACATTCGGCTTTGCCGAACTTTAAGTTCGTTTATTTTATTGTTGTTTTGCTAAGCTGGCCATTTCGGAAGCACCTTCGCACATTCATCGTTGGACTTGTATATTTAGTTTGAATATTTGGATGATAGCATTGCACTGTCAACAGGGTAGTCAAAAAAAAACCAAGACTGTATTTTTAAAAAGCCTTAGATGACTAAAGAATGCTTAATTATTGACAAAAAAATATTTAAAACTCAGAATTATCAGCACCGTCAAAAGCCAAGAATGTCAAATAATAACCGATTAACTTTGGGTCGTCGTAGAAATGAGATTTTCGTTTTAAAAATTCATTTGTACAAAGACTTTTCAAATTGGTATATGGAATAGTTGTTTATAAACCTGTCAACATTTCACTTCATTTCTTAAAAGAATAAAAAAGTGTAAACATGAAATTCATGGTAATTTTATTAGCCATTTTTGCCTGTGTAAGTGTGAGAGATTTCTAAATTTTAATTCAGTCATTAAACAGATAGCAAAAACCAATTGTAAACATCTTAGATTCGATGCCCTGGATTTGTCTTTTGTTTTTGTATATTTTATTCTTATCAGTTTATGAATCTACTGTTATGATCCCCAACATGCATTCTTATATAATAATGTAGTGTAAGCTCTTAAATAAAAAGTCTTATAGAAAAAATCTTCATTGCCAAACCCATGTCATCGTGTAAAATATATCTGCCATAGGTCTGCTAAACTAAACTCCTTTACATTCATCCACAGGTCTCTGCTGATGACTGGACACCGAAAAAGAGCAGAGAAATCAGAGAAATTCGTCAGGCATGTATGGAGACTATTTCACTCACCGAATCGCAAAAGAAGAAAATTGAAAATTTTGATTTTCCTAACGATGAAGCAGTGCGGAAATATATCGTTTGCACTTTAGAGAAAATGGAGATCTGCTGCACCAGCCACGGATTCCATGTAAATCGTCTTATTAAGCAAACTAATAAGGACTTGGGTTCAGAGCAAGGCAAAGACGTTGTCGAAGAATGTTTGAGAAATAACCCCAAAGGCGATAATGAAATTGAAATATATGCACACGATGTTTACACTTGTCTTGTCGATGAAGTCACCAAAATCATAGAATCGTAAAGAATAATATTGAAAGTTTTAAGAAATTATTGAAAATAAATATGAAGGGAATTTATTCAAAGGAGCCATTGGAGCCATGTTATTTTCTTCTTTGAAGTGCTACTTGTATTCGAGTAATAAATGAGACATTAAATTAAAACATACCTTAAATAGGCAGGTCAGTCTATATGGGGGCTATTTCGAGATATAGTACGATATAGTCCATCTAAAGGGCGCCACCTAATGGGAAGCTGAGTTTCCCACCAGAGATCTTGGTCTGTTACTTAGTCTCAGCTCCATTTCACTATTTTTAAAAACTGTAGCGTCATTTCAACTGACTGATAAGGCTATATCGTCTGATATTTTACGAGTAGGGTCGGAAATGTATATATCCATCCCTGCAAACGGAATGACAACACAATACACTTCTACCTTCAGATTCAATTACCAGAAATGATTCTATTAATTAATTTTTTGCACACCTCTTCTCCTTTGTTAGGTAGTCAGCCTGCAGTTCAGTCCCCCCAAACCATTCAATAATATGATACTAAATCTCCAAATGTTTTCCGTCACAGGTCACCAGACATGGCATTCATAGGTCAGAACTGGTCGTACCACCGCCGAGTTCAGCCAGTGCATTAACTTGGGTCGTAATAAGACGTCAAATAAAACACTTCAGGTTAAATTTTGTAATGATCGGACCAAAATTGTGGCTTCTACAGCTTAAAAAATCCATATCGGATGGAAGACATATATGGAAGCTATATCTAAATCTGATCCGATTTCAACTAAAAGTGAGAGAAGAGCAGACACACGGACGGACAGATGGACACAGATAAAGGACGTAAGGCTTATAGGTCTGTAGGCCTTTCGTGTCACATAAACACTACCCTAGCCTCCTGCCAGGCTTTCGGAGTATATGCAAGTCCTAGACACGCTGTGAAAATAGTTGCCAGATCAGGCGCCAGATAGTTTGCCTCTTTCTGTAGTAACACCGGAAATATTTCATCAGGTCCGGGTAACTTAAATGGTTTGAAGCTCCTCAAGGATTTCTTCACCATAAATTCCGTAATTATAAACCTTCGATCAACGTCATTATTTCAATATTCCGGTGTCTCCATGAGTCATTTCGTATCCTGTGGAAAATGGGTTTTCATCAAAGCCTCAACATGTCCTCCGTTGTCTCTGCTCTCACTCCCATGTCGTCTACTAAAGTTTCAGTTTGGACACGGGGTTTTGAGACAAACTTTTTATCTTCGCGGCGTCATTGACGCTATCAACCTGTACGCAAAAATGCTTTAAGGAGGCACGTTTTGTCGCTCTGGTAATCTTTTTGTATTTCTTGAGCCGTGTGTAATACATATTCCAATAAACTTCCTCTTTTTTACGACGTGTTCTGTTAAAAAGTCTGCGGGCCTCTTTCCGATATTGCGAATCTTCCCGAAGAGGACAACTATCTTCGAAGGACCTCACCAGTGTAGTAGTAATCCTGTTGGCATTTTCGTCAATGTCTTCTATGCTTGGAAAATCTAAATTATCTCGCCTAAGTCTTCTTCTGAGTAGCCTTCAGAATTTTGTCCGGTTGGTTTTCAACTATTCTGGAAGCTTATCGAATTCGGTGCTGGTCGTGCAATTCTAAACCATATGTAGCAATGGTCCGAGAAAAAGTGTTCCATGGAGACCTTCCAATCCTGATCATCGATTCGTTTTCCGAACAGATTGTCACATTAGGAGGTTGGTATTAATGCAATAACGGTACGGTATTTAAAACAATAACGGTTTGACACTAAAACCAATAACAGTTTGGTATTAAAACCAACACAAGTTCGGTAAAAAGGCTAGTACCAAAGGGTACTAATAATTTTATGTTTCATCCATACTATGCGGTATTGCTTCGTTATCATACGGTGTTACTTTACTTTTAACACTGTATGGTACTAAAATGAATGCGTATGGCATAACTTTTTCTCTGGGTGTACAGTCATATAAGTCTAAATCTGAACCGATTTCCATGAAATCCACCGATTTTGTCAATAGTCACAATAGACTGTTATGTAGATTTATTGAGGATCAGCCAACCCTTACACAAAATTATAATATTAGACTAGGTTGAAAGAATATATATGTGTGCGAGGTGTATCTTAATCTGAGCCTATTTCGAACAAAATCAGTGCACATAGTGAAAGTTATAATAGAAAACATTATGCAGTGTTGTGATCGGTTTAAAAAAGCGATTGCAAGGGCCTCAAGCGCTTTTATAAATATTCGTTCGTAAAATGACTATATATGTACATATATGAGTTATACCTAAGATGCTATATTTCTATAGTCAAAAGAGAATTATTCTTTCCAAATCTCGTGATGATTGGTTTATAAAAGACCACATTATAGCAATACTAGTCCTAATTGGACGAACTATACCCAAAGAGCAATACCCAAATCGGAACCAATCTCTTATCCAATGTCGTTTCTAGATATAAATACATGTCTATGCCCAATTTGAAGATACAAATTTTGCCCTTGAACATTCCACTAAGGAACAGGGGCAAACTTCTCACATATCAATGACTGCAGTCCAATTCAAATTTAAGCTCAATGATAAGGGGTCTCCTTTTTATAGGCGAGTCCGAACGGCGTGCCCCAGCGTGACACCTCTTTGGAGTGAATTTTATATGGCATAGTACTACACAAATGTTGCCAGCATTAGGAGGGAAAGATGATTGGATCAAAATTGAGATAAGTACTCTGTTGACAAATTACAATTAACAGACGGACGGACATGGCTCATTCGAAACAGCAATTGATTCTGAGGTAATAAGTATTCTTATAGTCTATAACATCTTTTAAGTATTGCGAACAAATTTGCTAAGTTATGATACCCGGCGCACAGGAGTAGTGTAGAGGGTATTACCACATTGACCAATAACCACTTGTTCATTCTATAATTAATAAAATTCTACCTGCCGTTTTACATTTTTCACTTTATCAACGAAAACATTCGTTATCTTCACCATTCACTATTTTTATAACAATTACTCTGTGTTTAATTTCATTCCAAACAAAGGCGCTACAACAAAATAAATCGAAGCTTCTGGGATCACTTCAATGCTGGTAACATTGTCATATTGAAGAAGGGAAAGTAGTATACATATGTATGGTTTATGCCACTTGTATTCTCAACGCAGTTTTTGTTTTATAGTAAACAAAGCAAAAGTTGCGCTTATTCAAATATTCAGTAAAATGTTGTCTACATGACAGATAAAGTTTTTTTGAGAAAAAACATTCTGGATATTCCCTTCAAATATTTGTTCTGCAGTTGATAAGGAAAACATAAAACACTGCAACTCTTCCATGAAACTTTGATTGGCCTTATCTTATGATGTTTGCAGGTAATAAAATATTAGAATTTCTTCTAGTTGCTAATTAAGCAAACACTTTTTTGGCTTTTAGATTTATTAATAGCTATGGGTGTAATTGTAGGACTAAGGTTGGGGATTATTTTCTAAGAATTTATTTTTAGACATACCAAAAATGAATACGATAGTATTGGCTGGGAAATCTACTACTCGAAAAATATTTGAACACATATAATGTCATGAAGTCCGTTCATGCTGAAGAAGTCAAAAGTCAAACAAGAAAGACGATTGAAGGGCCAAGTGGAGTATGAACGGAAAAAGTCAAATCCCCTCAGATTTATACCTTATGGAATGCTCATAGGCAAAATTCCATTTGCATCTACGAAAGTTAGTATCTTGGCAAGATAAATTTTGTTTATAACATTTTCGGAGTAAATTTCATCTCTGTATTCAGTTTCTGCGGGTATTTAATCGAATAATAACACAATTATTAGCAGATAATGGTTTTAATTACAACGTAGGGCATTATTTTGATAAGGCTATTGAATCACATTTGGTTTTATTTCTCCACCTATCTGAGGTACTTATATTGAGCGTGTTGTATTATCACCAAATTGCCCAGTATTCTTGGTAAACATTGCTTATCAAAGCCAAAGAGGCGGAAAATGAAAGAAATAAAAACCATTGAGGCACAGTGGGTGAAATTTTCATTTTATACCCACCACCATAGGTATGGGAGGTATAATAACTTCTTCATTCCGTTTATAACTCACAGAAATATTTATCTGTCACTCTTGAAAGAATATACACAGTGGTGGCCACATAAATAGAGACACACGGCCTTATTCACAATACTTAATGTAGATTTGAAATAGGTTTATTCGACATATTTCCATTACACAACTGTCAGTTAAACCTATTTTAAGGCTTTATAAAGTTTTGTAAATAAGCTCGACAGTAAATCTATGAAATTCACCAAATTATGTTGAGATTTTTAGGAGAATCACTAGTGCAAAATTTCGTGAGAATCGGGTTAAAAATGACGATATAATAGCAATTATAGTCCAAAACGGACCAACATATATATGGGAGCTATATCTAAATCTGAACCGATTTTTTCCAAAATATCTAGGCCTTATAGCCGAGTCCGAACGGCGTGTCGGAGTGCGACACCTCTATGGAGAGAAGTTTTACATGGCATAGTACCTGACAAATGTTGCCTGTATTAGGAGGGGAAAACCACCGCTGCTTTACTGTCTTGAACAGAGTTTGATTTGCTGAGTTTGGTCCAAATCGGCCGATATTGCGATATATCTGTTAGGCCTTAATAAATGTTGCATGTTTCACCGGATTTTGACAAAAGGGTTTCAAAAATATGCCTGAGGTAATTTTGTTGCTTCTGGATGTCTCAAACAAATGCACTTAGTAAGAAAACTCATACCACAGTACGAGGGCTGCTATAAAAGTTTCTGGCTTATCCAATATTAAGAAAGCAAGGTTCAATCTGACATTTCCATTGGAAAATTTAACAATTTCTAGCATAATCGCACTCAGAATGTTTTGAGGTACGGCCATTATTTAAGTTGTTAACAGTGACTTGAAAAAATACGATAGTGGCGCATTAAAATACTTTTATTAGATCGTCACAGGTGGTGAATCATGGATCTATTCGTATAAGCCCGAAACAAAACAGCAATCGACCGTGTGGGTCTTCGAAGTCGAGCAAATCCTACGAAAGTTTTTTGTGTAGAAAGCGCTTCGAAGCAAATGGTTGCCTGTTTCTTCACCATAACTGTTCATGTGGCGACAATCCCCGTTCTTGAGCAACGTAGGACATTATAATTTGATTGCCTTAAGTCTTTGGAGAAATTCGAAAAACGAACATGAGAAGACGAATCATTGTTTACCATGATAATACCAGCTCTCACACATCGGCTCAAACCAGCACCTCTTTAACCAACCAAAACGTCGAATTGATGGGTCATCCGCCGTACAGCACCGCCCTGATACCCAATGACTTATTTTTATTCTCGCATATTAAGATAAAAGTGCGTGGTCAATGATTTCCTCCGCCAGAAAATACTCTTGAAGCTTTCAAAAATCATGTTTTAGAGGTGTCGCAATCGGAGTGGAGAAAGTGCTTCGACAATTGGTTTGATCGCATGCTTGAGTGTATAAATAATTTAAAACAACAATAAAACCGTTTTTGGTGATAAAAAATTGCATTTTCATGATTAGGACAAACATTTATATAGCTGCCCTCGTAAGATATACAAACATAAAAGAAATATAAAAAAAAAATACTTATTTTTATCTTTCATTTTTTAGCATTTCTACCAATGTGCGGTGAACCGCTAACATACAGTTGAAAATAATGGTAGCGGTAGTAGTTTGTTAAAACTCATCAACAGTAGAAGAGTTGTCGTCGGAGTTGTTGAATGCGTATACAAGTATTTTGACAAATTTCTGTTAAGAACTCCCTAAGAAAATTATTTTATTTGGTAAACACAAATGTTTTCAGCATGGGGGTTAGTGAAGGCTTCAATTGCAGAGTGCTTTTGAGTTTAATGTCAATATTGGTTTGTTTCTACGCAGTGAAGGGGGGAGTTGGCATCCAAAATGGATTGGTAAGAAGCATTTACCAAATTTGTCTTATCTAACGAAATTTGAGATATTCCAATCTGTTTCCCCATATTTATCTAATCAGAATCAGGAGATAATTTTGCCAGAATCTCTTATACGATTTGCTAGTCAACGTTGTATGGAACAATATCCTCAAGCGGATGCATTCAATTGGACTGATACTGCTGATACTCATTGCTATTCACAATGCCTTCTCCACAAAATGGGTCTAATGAACCTTAGGACCCGTGGTCTAGATGTAGGCATGTTTAATGGTATATAATATGTAGAATTTGATTTAATGTTATTTTTTCCAATTTGTTGGTTTCAGAATATAAAACTTATGGATATTTGGGATGACATCGAAGAGGCCTTTGATGAGGAAAGATGTGTGGATAATATTAATATTGGCCAGCCTTTGAGCGGAAAATGTGTGGATTCCTATAGCAAATTAATGGAGTTACGTACACATTGCCTGGAATTGTTTGAATACACTTTTATGGGAAATTCCTCATGGAAGTCGAAAGATGTAAGTTTTAAAATATTAAATTAGAAAATATTGTTTTTTAGTATTTTTATAGGAAATTGATCAAAGACCGCAAAGTAAGTTACCTTTGGACCACTAAAATTATTATTCAAAAAGCTCATTTGTGGTCCGTATTTGGAAAATCATATGAATCGCAAAGACTATTCTATTGTACAAAATGTAAAACTTTGCAAAAAGTCAAATCGGGAATTGTGAACTGTTATTGCCCATTTTAAATGGAAATCTTTATTCCTATAACCGCTATCTTGATTTTCAAAGACGGACGCAAGCAAAAAAAATAATTCGTTTCACGTTACGGAAATTTTTGCCAAGTAAACTTCTTTTCAGAAAAACGTTGGACTTTGTTTTCGATAAAAGTACATATTCTTTTGCAATGACTTCTTGCAAGAATTTGTGAAAAATACTCGTACATATTTTTTTTAATTTTTAAAAAGACTGTGCATATTGAAAATTATGCCGAGATCAATTTAATGTTGTAACATAATACAAACTCAAAATTTTTCCAATTAAATGCAGATCTCAATCGGTAATTCAAACTCTTTTTGAGTTTTTTTTTGGATTTGTTTCGAGGTTATCATAGACAATTATATTAAAAGCATTGCATTTTCGCACAACTCTATTATGGTTTTGTGTTATGATCTGCTTTCTGTGTATACCTATACCTATGGCAGTGGTTGTTTTCGTTTAAATACCTACATTGGGATGGATATTTCTCTGTCGTGTTAATATTTAGACATTTTTGTTGTGTTGCATTGTACCTGGCAGCCGTTTGGATGTTGCTCTAAATATTTTTGTCATTGGAAATACCATCATTTAATAGAGGGTATATTCATTTAGTCATCCAGTTTACAACGCATCGAAATATCCATTTCCGACCTTACAAAGTATATATATTTCTGATCGTCATAAAATTCTAAGACCATTTAACGATGGCCTTGCGTCTGTCCGTCAGTTGTAATCACTCTACTGACTTCAAAAATTGAGATATTGAGTTGAAATTATGCGTATTTTTCCCATACGCAGGTTATGTTCTAAAATGGGTCAAAGCGGATTTTATGTAAATATTTATACGGCTTAACGATATTTACGGGCTTAAGACCCAAAATCTCCAGATTGGTCTATAAGGCAGTTATAGACCAATCTGGAGATTTTGGGTCTTAAGCCCGTAAAAGCAGCACTTTTTGTCCGATTTCGACGAAACTTGAAACATAAAGTTGTACAAGGGGCCCCGATATTCAAGTTGAATATGGCCCTTATCGGACCATATTTACATGTTGCTTCCATATAGGCCGACAAAGAACATCAGACAAAATTTAAAGTGGTGGTTATCCCTCTTTATGCTGGCGACACTTGCAAGGTACCATGCCATGCGTGGTCATGTAACAAATTCTACCCAAAAAGATGTCGCACTGCTGCACGCCTATCGGACTCGCCTATAAAAAAGGTCCCTTTTCGTTGATAAACTCAACTTGAATCGGAAAGCAGTCAATGATTTGAGTTCCATATTACTGTATTTTCTTTCTTTTGAGTTCCATATTACTGTATCGGTAAATGTTTCAGGTTTAGGGGGTATTTCGGGGGTGGTCACTTGGCATCAAAGTAAATATATGATTCGTCCTCTACTTTCAGAAACATTTCGTATGAGTCCCATAACGGCATGATCGGTAAATAAGTTGTGTTTGAAGGTGGGATGGACACCAGGGTCTTTGTCCCGAAAATGAATATAAACTTCCCGAAAACCAACCAATTTCCACCCCAAATACCTTTTATTTGAGTCCCATATTGCCATAATGGGTCAATTAATCTCTTCGTCGTATTTTTAGGAGGAAAAGAACCACCTTGACTTGAACGGAAATGTTAATGTCATATTTTGAATCTACTCCCAAATATCTTTCATTTGAATCCTATATTACCATGGTCGGCTGATTTGCCAATTTGGGGGTATTTCGGGGTGAGGCGACCTCCCATTACTTGGACCTAATTTTGTATGCCATATTTGTAATCTACTAACGGATACTTTTCATTTGAGTCCCATATTGATCGGAACGTCGAATAATTCTGTTTGCGGTCGAATAATTCTGCGGTGTTTTTGGGTTGGGGCGTCCCGCTGGGTACTTGGACCCAAAATTTAATATAATATTATATTTCTAGTCTCCAATACCTTTCATTTGACACCCATATTGTGCCCATCAGTCCTCTTTTGGTTTTGGGTGGCGTTTTTGGTGTAAGGGTGAGTGTCATCCGATATCTAAAAATTATATATCCTATGTTTCTTTTTTTGATTCTACGGAACAAACAAACAAACCGAGTCTCATATAGTCATGGGGTGGGGTGACCCCCTACACTTCGATCTGGTTTTGTATGCCAGTCTCGTAATGTACTCCCGAATACCTTTCATTTAATCCCCCTATTAAAATGGACGACCAATTTGTCTGTTTTTAGACATTTTGGGGTTGGGGCGTCTTCCTGGGTACTTGGACACAATTTTCAATACCATATTCGTATTCTACTCTTCAATACCTTTCATTTGATATCCATATTGTCTTTATCGGTAGACTTGTGATTTTGGGTGGTATTTTTGGGGTAACGGGGAGGGTCCACCCCCTTCCAATATCAACAAATTATAAAGCATATTTCTTCTTCCTGACCATATTCGTAGCCTACTCCCGAATACCTCTCCTTTGAGTCCCATATTGTCATGATCGTCAAATAAACCAATTTTAAGGGGTTTTGAGGCTGGGGCGACCCCCAAGATACTTGGACCCAACTTTTATTATGAAATTCGTACTCTACTTTTGAATATATTTGATTTGAATCCCATATTGTCCTGATCAATCGGTTCAGCCGTTTTTGAGTCTATACGGAACAAACAAACAAGCCGACAAACAAACAAACAAAAATTGAATTTTATATATAAGACTAGCTGAGCCCGGCCCGCTCTGCTGCGCCCGATTATGCTATGTTGGAGAGAAGTACTCTAAATTTGAACATTTCTGCCTAATTGTAGTTGAAAATGTATTTCAATTTTCCTATGGATTTTCTACACTCAAGTACCTCTTATTTAAAACCCACATTGCAATGGCCAGTAAAAATCCTTCTTAGGGTGTGGTGGACCTCCAGACACTTGGTCCCAGAAGTGAAAGTCAATTTCTTGCTCTATTCTCAAAGATTTTTCATTTAAGATCCATATTGCCATGATCGATATTTGCCTAACTCATTTTTACACCTCTATTGCTACATCTTACACTACAGCCTTCCAAATCGATTGGCCAATCAGCTTCCGAGTTTTGTGATTCCTTTGACGAAGATGGCGATGTGGCAACTGAAAGTACGCAATCCTTAGAAATTACCTTTCAATCACTGTATAAAAATAAGTTGGTGTGTCTTTATCAAAACTATCATTTTATAGATGCCTATGGAAGGGTGGATGTAAGTATTCCCAACAAAATCAAACTACAGTCGCTTCCACTTTACTCTGAGTGTCATTGCAGGATATTGAACTATTGCGTAGTTATGAAGAAGCCCAAATGGATGTTTCTGAAGCCAAGGAATTCGTTAAATACTGTTCCCATAAGGCCAATAGCAAATTCAAAAAGGACAACCTAAGTGATGCAGTGTTCGAGTTGCAGTATTGCTTAAAGCAAAAAAGTCCCGAGTTTGAAATGATTAGCCAATTGAGAAATGAACGCAGCAGAAGCTATTGAATGAAAGTTGAGTTTATTGAATAAATTCTAGTTATGTTATATGTACCACGGTTTTTTGTTTGTTTAATTAACCAACAGTGCTTTTAGGTTTGTTTCTGATTTCTTTTGAAATGTCTAAGCATTTAAAAATTTCTCAAAGAATGCCAGCTGGCACTCAAAAATGTTTCGAAGCATTTGAGCTTTGGGACAAGCTTTAGATATATCTATCAAAATAAAGAGCTTCGATCATTGACTTAAGATTCGGCCAGTTGAGGTTGTATGGACTTCATGGCTGCAGTAATGTGCTCATCCAAGGGTAAACTTTCATCCATAGAGAAATGGCGATAGTTATCCATAAAGTAGCAGGTGCCATTGTCGGCATTGTGAAATTCCTTAGGCAGCAAAGAAGGATCGCGTGCTTTCAAATCAAACTCATAGCCAGGATGTTTTATAAGCCATCTATAAATTGGAGAAGAAGAAAAACGATAAGAAAATTGTCGCAAGTTTCCTCCAACAAAGACTTACTCCCTTGTGGTGGGGCTAACATTAATACGGCATGCCTCACTGCTGGACTCAAATTTATTGGCAATGGTCACATTATGCCCAAACAGGCAATAACGTGGCATTTTACGGCCTACCACTCCGGCCAGTACAGTTCCTGTATGTAGACCTATACGCATTTTAATCTGCTCTCCATCATGGGTTATGTGCTTCGAACATGCATCAATCATCTTCAAAGCCATCCATGCCACTTTATGGGCATCATAAATCGAAGCTCGATGTAAACCGCTGGCCACACAATAGGCATCTCCAATTGTCTCCACCTTGTAAACATCAAACATATCGCAAAACTCATCGAAATCCTTGTACAAACTCTCCAACATGCTGATGACCATGAAAGGAGTTGCCCTTGAGCAGATGCTGGTGAAACCCACAATGTCACTAAACAGTATGGTCACATCTGGATAGGTTTTTGCATCAATGCTGGCGCCCAACCAGAGGCGTTCGGCAATTTCCGCTGGGAAAATCAAATGCAAAAGACTGACATTCTTTTTACGTTCCTTGGTAACGGCAGCATTGGCCTCTTCAATGGAACTCTTGAGTTTGTCCATGCGTCGCCTGAGACCATCTTGGGCACGAGCCTGTTCTCCCACCAATATCACCTCACGGGTGGCATCATGCAATGGTATGTCGGAGATGAAAAGTCCATTGCAAGTTAGGCCATCCAAACCATCGAGGAAGGGAGAACCCATGAAAAGCAACGAATTCGATTCGGGGCAGTGCACCATTTGACCTTTGATCTCGAGACCCTGAAAATAGAAGAAAAAACACTTTGAGCATTTAAAAGATTCAAACAGAACTAAAAACGTGGGCAAAGTGGATGTAATGACATTAAATCTGAAAATTGCTTTATTGAATTGGATAGAATTCTGTAGGGAGCTAAAAGTCACATCGGGTGTCTTGATGTTATATCTTAATATATGGGGAAGCAGCAAACATGATTGAGTGGCTACATTGAAGAAATCGAGTACTGTAACCTACTGCGTGATCATTACACGAAGCTACATGCGGAAATTCAGAGCTATATTACTAACGCTCCAGGAGTTATGACTAGTTTAAGAGGCCAGTCTTGGATGGAGTGAAGCTGCCTCTCTCTCAGGAGGCTAAACGCAAATGCAAATTGACCCATGAACGTTCCATTAAGGAACAGGGGCAAACATCTCATATATCAATAATGAGTGCTGTCCGATTTAAATTTAATCATAAGAGGCCTTCTTTTTATAGCCGAGTCCGAGCAGCGTGCCGCAGTGCCTTTTTGGGCAGAAGTTTTTACATGGTATAGTACCTCACAAATATCGCCAGCATTAGGAGGGGATAACCACCGCTTTTTTTCTGATGTCCTCCCCAGGATTCGAACCCAGGCGTTCAGCATCATAGGCGAACATGCAAACATCTGCGCTACGGCACCTCCTCGGGAGGCTAAATACCTTGCCATAATTCTTGACCAGAAGTTGAACTGAAGAAGGAACGCTGAGGGCGGAGTCAAACGGGGGCTGAATACGCTCTACTTTTCGCAACTCGATAGGAAGGAGTTGGGAACTTAAACCACTGCTGTGGTAAAATCGATTCTGACCAATGGATGCCTGGTTTGGCAGCGATCCCAGGAGAAGGTGAGTCTTTGCTGGTTGATGAAGAAGGTACAGGGTATCGCGACGATGCTGATATCGGGGACGAGGAGAAGTTCTCCCAGGAAGGAGCAAGGGGGATTGTCCTTAGACCGAGGTCCATATTGTATGATGGCACCGGCACCGGGGCAGAGGTGTTTGTTGAGTTCTTTGGAGTTAGGGAGATACATAGATTTCTGGAAGGGTGCAGTGTCTTGCCAGCTTAGGTTTTTGCGATTTCCAGGGCAATGGATGTGATTCTGGGTCAGAAGCTATGACCCTGCCACAATATGTGTGGACAATCAGGCGGCGCTGAAGGAACTGTCTGCGGCTCGTGTGAGGTCGAGTGCTGCAAGGAGCTTGTCGATAGCTGTAAAGGAGCGTCTCGGCGTTTGGGAGCTGATATCAGATTGTGATGGGGTCCTAGCCATCAAGGGGTGGCGGGAAATGAGGTGGTTGACGAACTATCCACGTTTTGTTCTGCGGCGAAAGTGAAGTTCTTGTGCTGGCTGTTTGGTATGGTGGATGCCTATTACGGCGAAAGCGCGAACCTGGCATTCAATGTCGCTGAGGGTTGCAGCGTGACGAGGGTCCTGTGACCGAGGTTCTTTAGGACAATTCAGTCGATTATCCTGGGGCTGAAGAAAGGCGACTGCAATCTGTTGGTGGGACTCCTGAAGGGCCACTGCGATGTCAGGTCGCTGACATAGCGATATGTTGGGAAAGAGGTTGAATTCTGTGGGTCTGTGGATATGTTGAAAACGGTTGAGCGTCTGCTGCGCCAAGCCCCGCGTTGGTGAGGAAACGCCTTGATGGGTGAACAGCTCTTTTCTTTTCTAAGCTTTCCACAGACATTCGACTTTAATATCATTTTAGTGTTCTGTAAGCGCCTGGGGAGGCTGAAGAGGTGGAACCACAGTTAATGCCCCGGTTTTTGTTTCTGTCTCTCTCACTCTTATCTCCTTGCGCATGTGTCAATGGATGTTATCTCTACGCTCGTTTCACTTTCTCTAAATCAACGAACACAATGGACCAAGTGTTTCAAACTGAAGCGGATTCCGAATCTGAATATTTTATGGTGATTTCGACATGTCGCACTGAAATCGAAATTTAGTGTTCATTTGACAAAAAAAAAAAAAAAAAATAATAATAATAAAACCCCACCGCTTGTAATGGTGTTGCCTATTGATTGAAAAAATGTCGATTTCTTGCACCGTACCAAGTCCACGGTGGAGAATGCAGCCTTTAAAACAACTGACGTCATTTCATAGGCACCTACACCTAAATAGTGGCGTACACTGAATATCATATATGTTCGTGAACGCCTAAATTTAGATCAACTTCACGCGTAAAACAGCTGATTGCAATCATTAAAGCAAATTTTGTTTGAATTTTTGGAAATTTTTGTTTTGTCGGTATTATATCTAAAAAAATAAGCCTGGTATTCACAAGACTAAATTCAGCTTTAAAACAGGTTTATTTTGCAGTTCTATGAAGGAATTAAATAGTTAATTGGAATTTGAAATATATTCAATTATTTTTTTTTTTTACTTTCTAGTACCACAAATGAAAAAGTTCGACTGAAAATTTTAAAAGTGCAACACTTTTAGAGGATTAGGTTGCCATTTGCAGCGTTCTGTACCGTAAAAGTGTACCTTTAGTTGAACACTTTTTTCTAGAATCCAAATCACCATTAGACAAGCTCGGATCATCCAAAACTTCCTATAAACAAAGAAATGTCTCATGGAGAATAACTTTGACCGTCCCGGGATTTATCCTTAGAGCGCTGAACACTAACGGTGTGAATGGTTACTGATTATACACTTCCCAAACCCCTGATCCTGTCTGCTACGATAGATTTCTCATTTACCACAATCAAACTCGTGGATCTAAATCCATTCGATTGACTTAATCTCTAAGGTGCTGTCTGGTCCGAAATTTTTACGTTATCGCTAAATTAAATTAGAGCTAGACAACAATCAATCAGACTTTGGTGATATTTGTGATAATTCAGACAAGTTTTCAGCGAAAGCTGTTAAGCCGTCATCTGAAATTTCCCACCTATCACCCCCATATTCCACCAGCTTTAGCTTGTTGTAAACGTAAGTAGAAATCCTTTTAGCATTTTAAGATAACAAGGGCAGGTTTCTGCGGTTACCCCATCCATTTTCATCCAATTTACCCATATAATAAATAAACGTTTTGCAGTAGCCACCTTAGTAAGCCATGAAAAATGTCTTTCCTTTATAATTTTTTTCTCGAACAGTTTCTTACCTTTGCTGTAAATTCTGCTGCATCCGGTGGGCTCTTCAAAGCGATCAAAAATGGTGTACAAGTGCGTCGAACAATGTCCCGGAATTTTAAAGTCAAACCTTTGGGTCGTTTAAAATCGAAATATGTGGTAGCATGACAACCAGCCTCAGCCATATAGGGTTTATACAATTTACTGAAACCGCGTCCTATAAATTTTAGTAAGAAAACATACATTTAAAAAAATAAAATACTCCAAAGCCATTGACTTCCCACTTACCCAACTGCACCAATTCCAAATCCTCATTCATTATAAAATGCCAAGGAAATGCCTTGCAAAAGGTACTTGAGTTCATTGCTAAATCAGCAGCGTTTGTAGAATTGCTGCGTTGCGTAGGAGCAACTTCATCCGCCTTGGCAACAACACTAGTCTCACGAGCATGACCATCTTTGGCCAAGGAGAAAAGGTAACGATAGCGCCGACTATCACCCTCTACGGGCTCAATTTTAATGTTCACCTGAACTTTGAATAAAATTCTTGTCAAAGCTTTAAGAGAGCCCAATAAAAGCCAGGCTATAACTGGACGTTCAGAAGTGAAAATTAATTCACCATCACCGGCACACACAAACCCGGTGTCACTGGAATCCTCTTCCTGTTATGTAGAGAGAACCTCAGATATCTTAGAATGTTTTTATGTTTTATAGACATGCTTACCTCTTGGAATTTCAATACATCGTATACGCCATCCAAGGAGCCCAAGAATTCTTGTAACTCGGTACCCAAGCAACGGAATGCTCTTTCTATGATGCCAGTGCAGCATGAAGTTATGAGTTCTTCGCCCAGCAATACCAATATTTCACTGGCACTGGACTCATCCATTTCCAAGAGGATTTCCTGAATGTCAGCCAAGTAATCATAGTTGGGATAGGTCTTCAAAGTTCCCAAATCGATGCGTCTATCAAATCGAAGATACAAATATAAAGATTATTTTATACACTCTCTTATACACTGGCGAAATGTTTTGGAAACAATTTTGCTTTTTTGTTATCGTGACGCAATTGGTAGTACACCGCGCAAAAATTGTGATGGTCCCAAAAACTCATCTTACGTGTTTATATACTGAATGAAAAAACTTTTCACTAAAATAGGTTTCGCTAAAATAGGTTTTTTTTTCATTAATAGTTCTAAGAGCACCGTGGAGCAGAGGTTGCTAATTGTTTGCATTTGGAGAAGTGGTCTCGGAGTTAGCAGGTGCCATATTCGGCCATTTCGCGAATGACAATGGCCGCACAATGGCTTTCTTCAGCGCATTAAAGCTGATATATTTTTATGCACACCATCATAAGATGGGGCGGGGGGGATATTAATCTAGTCATTCCGTTTATACACACCACCATAAGAGGGAGGGGGGAGATATGAATCAAGTCAATCCATATGTTACATCTCGAAATACTGATCTGCGACACCATAAAAACTACAGTGGTACAGGGTATTATAACTTAGTTTTGTACATTTGTTTGCAACACCCAGAAGGAAGAGAGATAAATACCGATCGACTCAGAATAACTTTCTGATTCGATTAAGCTATGTCCGTCCGTCTGTCTGTCTTTCCATGATAATTTGTGTACAAACTACAGATCGCAATTTTCATCCGATCGTCTTCAAATTTTGCGCAAATATGTTTTTTGGTGTAGAGACGAAGTCTATTGAAAAAATCGGTTTATATCTGTATATAGCTCCCATATATGTGTTCGTCCGATTTGCAGTAATAATGCAATAAAATGATCGTTTGTTTACCGATTCTCTCGAAATTTGGCAGAAGGTATTTTCTCTTGACTCTCGATACGACTATTAAATTTCATGGAAGTCAGTTCTAGAACCACTTTAAGCGCATTTGTTGATCAATCTTGTCAAAATTGTGCACAACGCGTTCCTCGATGTCTACCACAATAACTAAGAAGTTTGGTCAGAATCAGTTCAGAGTTAGATGTAGCGGCACCGCCCGACTTTTGCCTCTCCCTATTGGGTTGTTATTGTTATTTTCAGCAAACTTTTTTCTACAGGGTGGCTGATGAAAGCCGCTACCAAAAAAAAAATGTAATAACTTTTTTTCTATTTAATAATAATAATTTAATAATTAATTTAATTAATTAATTAATTAATTTAATTAATAATAATTTAATAATTAATTTAATAATTTAATTTAACATGAATAAAAGAAAAATGTATTCCATACACCGAAAAAAAAATGTAGCAATATTCATCATTGTAGCAATATTCATCAGCCACCCTGTATAAGTGTAGGCATTAGCAGAGCAATAAAATTGAGGAGAGATTTTTCGCCACCTTCATTCCAAAGGCAGCAGTGCCCATGTGTGGATATGGTGACCATTCCAAAGGCAGCAGTGCCCATGTGTGGATATGGTGACCAGATAATTTCCTTTCAGTAATATTCCACAAATTATGTAATGTAATTATGTATATGTAAACCACTTTTCGTCATAATCCGTTGAAAATGCATTATTTATGCTCCCATATTTCGATGTAGCTACTACATCGAAATATGGTCCGATTTAGACCAAACTCGGCACGGTCATTGAGTGGTTGGTCTAATAAGTAGAAGTCATTGTTCCATTTTGTGGAACAAAATATTGCTCTTTTTGGTAGATGTATCCAAATATAGACCGGTCTGATCTATATACGACACGGATGTCGAAGAGCCTAACATAAGTCACTGCATCAAATAAAAGCGAAATCAGATTTTAAATGAGATCGATCAATATGACAGCTATATCCAAATCTGAACCCATCTGGGCCAAATTGAAGATGGATATCGAAGGGCCTAACAAAACTCACTGTCCCGAATCGCGGTGAAATCGCACAATAAATGCGCCATTTATGGGCCCAAGACCTCAAATCGAGAGATCGGTCTATATGGCAGCTATAACCAAATCTGGTCCTATCAAATTGACGATGGATGTCGAACGGCCTAACACAACTCACTGTCCCAAATTTCTTCGACATCGGACAATAAATGCGCCATTTATGGGCCCAAGACCTTAAATCGAGAGATTTTACCTATCCAGGCCAAATTGCAGCAAGATGTCGAAGAGCCTTACACAACTCACTGTCCCAATTTTTGACAAAATCGGACAATAAATGCGCGTTTTATGGGCCCAAGACCTTAATTCGAGAGATCGGTCTATATGGCAGCTGAAACGATTTGTGCCAAATTGAAGAAGAATGTCGAGTGGCCTAACACAATTTATTGTCCCAAATTTCAGCAAAATCGGATAATAAAAGTGGATTTTATGGGCCTAAGACCCTAAATCGGCGGATCGGTCTATATGGGCCAATATCAAGATATAGTCCGATAAAGCCCATCTTCCAACTTAGCCTGTCTGTGGAAAAAAAGAATCTGTGCAAAGTTTCGGCTCAATATCTCTATTTTGAAACACTGTAGAGTGATTTGAACAGACTGATGGACGGCTGGATCGTCTTATATTTTTACTACGATTAAGAATATGTATGTGTATATGTATGTATGTATATGTATATGTTCAATGATTTGCAAGCGTTGCTCGTTAGTAAGTCTATTCATGATGAAATGTCAAAGCATACTGAGCATCTTTCTCTTTGACACCATGTCTGAAATCCCACGTGATCTGTCAAATACTAATGCATGAAAATCCTAACCTCAAAAAAATCACCCTTTATATTTTACAGGGTCGGAAATGAATATTTCGATGTATTGCAAACGGAATCAGAGAATGAATATACCCCCATCCTTCGGTAGTGGGTATAAAAAGACGTAATTGTTATCGATCGGACTGAAATTTTGCACGTAGTGTTCTGTTACGACTTCCAACACTTGTGCCAAGTATGGGTGAAATCGGGCTATATAGCTGATATATTGCACTCCCGACTTGACGTCTGAGCCCCCGAAGCCGAAGTTTTTATGTAATTTGGCAAAAATTTTGCAAGTTGTGTTCTGTTATGAATTCAATCAACTGTGCCAAATACGGTTCAAATCGGTCTATAACCTGATATGGCTCCCAGATAAATTGATCTCCGCATTTGACTTCGTGGTCTCCTAGAAGCCTGAATTTTTGACCAATTTGTCTGAAAATTGGTAAATTCTACATCCACAGATTCATAAATAGATAAAGGCCCTTAAAACCCAATAACCTGATATGACTTCTTGAGACCATAGAAGCCAGAATCAAAATAATGCAAATACAAACCGAGTTAACTAGGGTACATTTTTATCGGAATCCATGGTAGTGGGTACCTAAGATTCGACCCGGCTGAATTTAGCACAGTTGTGCAAGCGGTTCTACTTTTTTTTGGCATACTTTTTTCATCCCCATACTTACAATTTAGAAATTTTTGGCCAATTTTTGCGGTATTTTAAAATCAGCGCTGTTACAGCAGTATTCAAATCCTCATTCTGAAATTAAAGCAAAAAACAAAAAGCATTTAAACAAAATTTTCCAAATATTCATGTATTTTTGCCATTTACCGAAGGTGCAGTCAACAATTGTATGGCCATTTGTAAGTGAGTCAACGTTAGAGCATCACCCGATGGTTCCTCATCTTCCAAGGTCCAATTGCCCGCAGGCTCCGCAACCACGGAAGGTTGACGTGACAATGAGTCGGCTCGACGAAAGTAAGGACAAGCCATGGCTGCAGTTAGGGGCGCCTTCACTCAATGCAAATACAAAGACAGAGGAAGAAGAGCCCTCAAGAGTCTTCTCAAAAAGGCTGGCAAGCAGACAACCGGCACTGGCAATGGTTGCTTAAGAAACGAAAAACAAAAAAAAAGAAATGAGAAAATAAATCTTAAGAAATACAATTGCCGGGGCGACAAGGAAGGACAACTACTATGATGATGATGATAGGTAGCTGAAGTGTAATAATGGATGTCGCAATTCTGAGTGGGTAAGGGCAGCCAAGATACCCAAAGCTAATAAGCTGTTTGGTGTCTGCCTGTGTGTGCACACATTTTGTATACATGAGCATGTAAATTTGTCTTTGTATGTATTGGTTCTTTGGTTGTATGCACAATTCGTCCTTTCCTAAGGGTCGTTTTTTTTTTTTTTTGAACTGTAGAATAGTTTCCATTTCATTTCCAAGTTCAATGTTCAAGAAATTTGCATAACTGCTTAAGGAAATGTCTTCCACCCTTTTAGGAAACCTCGAGCAGGGTCTGCCTTAATCTTGACAAGACTCCTTGGTAAGAACTATATTTAGATGTACATTTCCCAAGGGCCACAGTCGTTTTAGTTTTCCATTTACACTGTGTGGGATGTCTTAACTTGTTTTCGTTGCAATAGGGTCATGTGTATACTCCACAAAGGAGCAAGAGCAAGCGGAAAATTAAGGATACACACAGAATTATTCTTTTCACTTTAGTATAAAAATGTGGAAAAAGTAGCCTTCAATAATTATAGCAGGAAAAATACACTTTTTCTTATCTATTGTCCCTTCAGTTCTCATAAGTCCTTGAATTAAAATGGTTTAATTACATTTAGCTATAGTTGAGTTAATTTTTTTTTATTTTTCTACTTTTACTTTCACTTTTCCTTTTCTTTTTTCTAGGGACTGTTGAGTTACACTGCGTTTTGAATTTTTGTTCAACTTGTTTGTCGTATAGCTTTAAAGGAACTGCCAAATGACCAAATGTGTCAGTGGGTTTCATTGAAAGAAAGTTCCTTGATGGGGTGTGCTTTCAGGCGCATACTCCAAGTTGTTTGTTTTTTTTTTATAACCAGAGCTTTACACAAACAGCTTTTCTCATTGTAACACACTACATGTAGTTATTTGAAATTTAAATCGGTATATAGGTTTGCATTGGAAATATATATATTATAATAAATTTTAAATTATTCAATTTCAATTAAGAAATTAGAATTTTTATACCCACAACCATAGGATATTCACATAGGTATATTAATTTTGTCATTCCGTTTGCAACACATCAAAATATCCATTTCCGACCCTACAAAATGTATATATATTTGCAGCGTCGTAAAATTCTAAGCCGATTTAACGATGTCCGAGTGTCTGTCCGTCCGTCTATTGTAATCACTCTACATTTTTCAAAAATTGAGATATTGCGCTGAAATTTGGTACAGATACGTCTTTTTGCAACACGTAGGTTAAGTTCTTGAACGGATCAAATCGGTCCAAATTTGGATATAGCTGCCATATAGACCGATCTGCCGATTTAGGGTCTGAAGGCCTTAAAAACTTTAGTTATTACCCGATTTCAAAATTTTAAAGGGTGAGTTGCTTTAACATCTGACCTAAATATGGTTCAGATCGGAGTATATTTAGATATAGATGCCATATAGACCGAATTGCCAATTTAGGGTCTTAAGTCCATAAAAGCCGCAATTATTATCCGATTTTGCAGAAATTTGGGACAGTGGGTTTCGTTAGGCCCCTCGACATATAGCTGCCATATAGACCGACCTCTAAATTTAAGTTTAAGGCCCATAGAAGGCACATTAATTGTCCAATTTCTCTCAAATTTGGGTCGGTGAATTGTGTTAGTCCCACGACAAACTTGGTTTATATGGCCGATCTAGGTGCAGATTTCCATACAGCTGCCATATAGACCGATCTCTCGATTTAAGGTCTAGTGCGCATAAAAGTCGCATTAATTGCCCGATTTCGCTGAAATTTAGTTTAGCGAGTTTTGTAAGGCTCCTCGACATTCTTGTTTAATACAGACCGGATGGGTCTAGATTTGGATATAGCTGCCTTATATACCGATCAGTCGATTTAAGGTATTAGGCCCATAAAAGGTGAATTTTTTAACAGATTTCACTGAAATTAGGCACAATGAGTTGCGTCTATATTTCGATATTGCTGCCATATTGACCGATATCTCAATTTAGGGTTTTGGTCATTAATAATAGTCCGATTTCATTGAAGTTCGATATAGCGAGTTGTGTTAAGTTATGCCCCTAGACATCCCTGTTCAATACAGCACAGATCGGTCCAGATTTGGATATAGCTGATATATATACCAACGGAGCTCAAAATAAATAAAGAAATTTTCACGGCTTGCCAGGATACGTCACTTTGGAGATGCAATGGAAATTTTATAATTTGTTGTTGTCGTAGCCACTTGTTTTTGGATGAGAGTTAGTGTTAAAATACAAAGCATTTAGTGGGAAGAGCGTTTTACCACCAACTGATTGTTTATGATCAGAGCCAGTGTTGCCACTGTAGAAAATTATTTCCTACCAAAATTTAAGAAAAATCATACCTAACTGGCCCATAACCTACCAAATGTTCAACAAGCCAAAAAAGAGGTATATGTTTTTATACCCAATACCGATGGCTAGGCCATTTTGCCATTCTATTTTGAACACAACAAATTATACATTTTCAACGCTACAAACGATCATGTACCGTAAAAGATCTAGCCATGTCCGTCCGGCTGTTTGTTTAAAATCACTCTATAGCCCTATGTCCAATCTTAACTTATCTTGATATAGCACCCTTTTTACCGTATGTTTGCCCCGAAAAACCACGCCGAGTTTGGATAGCTATCGCTTGGATGGCTATCTCCTGACTGCATTTGAAATTGCTGAAGATTGGAACATTAATACCCTGGGTTGTGGAGTCGACCCAGATTCGAGACTTTGAAGCCACTGTTAGAGAATTTATGGTCGAGCTGTAGCTGTCATATAAACTGCGTGCGGTTTCTATGAAATTGAAAACATCAAGTTATTCAAATAAGTGACTTTTAAGAGCTATAGGAAAGTTTTTCAAAAATATAAAAAACAAAACACATAAAATTCAGAAAAATTCATGAAATCTTTATTTGAATCCATAGTATGGTCCATATAAATTTATGATTGAAGTTTATTTCATGCAAATGTTGACCGTGACTGCGCCTCAAATCGTCTATCTGCTTAGTCTAATTTTGGTAAACTCTTTCCAACATTTCGGCCGGAATCTCACGAATGCTTCAATGTTGTCTTCCAATGCGTCAATTGAAGTGGACTTGTTTGTATAGACATGAGCTCTCACATAGTCCCACAAAAAATAGTCTAAAGGCGTTAAATCGCGCGATCTAGGCGGCCAATTGGCCGGTGCCGAACGTGAAATAAAATGTTCACCGAACTCGCCACTCCATAAGTCCATTGTTACGCATTCTGTGTGGCATGTGGCACCGTCTTCTTGAAACCACATTTTGGGCAAAAAAGAAAGTTGGATATCATCTCACGGTAGCGCACACCATTCACAGTTACGTTACGATTTGCATCATCTTTGAAAAAGTACAGTCCAATGGTGCCACCAGCCCATAAACCGCACCAAACTGTGACTATTTCTAAAGGCATTGGTAGCTCTTGCAATGCTTCTAGCTGATCTTTACACCAAAATGGAAAATTCTGCTCATTTACGTACCCATTGGGACAAAAATGAGCTTCGTCGCTTAATAGAAGAAGCGCCCGATGAACTTTCTTAACAGAACGCGCATTTTGATAATAAAATTTAATTATTTGCAAGCGTTGTTCGTTTGAAAGACGATTCATGGTTAAATTATAGCCCAAATTGAAGTTTATGAACGTGAAACAAAACATGAAAAATATAATAGCTAAAAAATCACCCTTTTTATCCAATATTTTGATTAACAATATCACATTATAGGGGACTTGAAATTCGTCATCGTTCTTAATTTCAATCCAATGAGTTCGAGTCAATTATGTAAAAGCTACAACCTGTTGATTGTTTACATGGTTTTAAGTTGTTGCACACCCCTATTAACATTAAAAGCTCTACTTGTTATAAAATCGCTCTCTCTAATTGCCAACACTTGCACTCGGAGAGCTTGACGAAACAGTGCATACAAAATTCGTTACTGATAAACAAATTCCAAACTTTCTCTGTGCTTGGGGGTGGGTGGGTTATTTGTGTTTACAAAAACAATTTGCATTGAGGCAAAAACAAACAATCGATGTACTTGCACAACTACTTCGCTGTTAAGCTCTCTCGCTTGCCGGTAATGGGCAGAGGGCAAAATAATGAACCACTAGGGAGAATGCTCTCGCATTCAATACTTATTAAGACTCTGTGGATATTCAGTTGGTGGCAGTCAATTTAACGAAACGGTTCGCACGGTTGACACGTTTCGGCATTTATCGCATAAAGGCTTAACGTGTGTGCGTCAGTACGTGTGTGTGTGTGTGTGCGAGTGGGGTCAGTCACTTGAATAGTGAATTGTATCTTTGGAATACATCGAACGGGAACATCGTCGTTCGAGCACAAAAACAAAGCAAACAATAATAAAAACATTGACGACGGCACGAAAAAAAAACATCAACAAAACGGCACGCAACTCGCAGTTGAATCGTACGTGGCCGCAGCTTTGCAAAAACTTGGCCATTAATTTCTATCGCCATGACGGATTTAATTCATCTCGTAAGTCCTTACAGTCCGCTCCATGCAGAGGTATAGACATCCGAAGAAATTTTCTCTACCTATCTCCGCTTCATTGGTTGTATTTAAAGTCTGCTTTACCTCTCCCCTTACATTTGCATTTAAAATGATTTTCTTTATGCCAAGCGAATCTTTAGCAGTATGTCCGGACCATTGCATGTCTTGGGGATATTTCGTAAAATCTAAATCGCAAACCAAAGAAACCTTAACTTCCGGTTTAACTTTTACTCACATCCGCCAATCACTCATTTATCCATTCAATTATTGCTATAGGTACTTAATGCTCAAATGTTTGTTTGGGTGTGTGTGTTTGTTAGCTGAAGTGTGTTGTTACTTACTTTATTCATTACGCGCCTCCTTTGCCTTGTTTCCTTTATTTTGGAGGTTTTGTTGCTTCTTTGTCTGCGGATATGTATTTTCATGTCCTTGACCTTGTCTGTGTCTGTGTGGGGCTGTCGATGTTGTGTCTACTCTGTGCGTGATTGGAAAACAGCGCCAATATCACACACAGTTTTCGATAAGCAAAGCTTTCACCGTTAAGGATAAGGAGATGAGAAAGCTTATTTATGACAAAAAAGTGAATTACAATAAGTTTGTTTTATAAGAAAAAACTTTTTGCGTAAAATTTAATTTTATTTTTTTGTTGGCCAAACCAAACACAATTTCTATTAAAAATTTGACATAAATCAATTAGATTCTAAATTTGCCATATTTGAATGAAGAAAATACTTTTAAATTACTTTGATTATCCATGATGGCGGTCTAAAAAGAAGCTAACCTAACAAAGAAAACACAAAATAATTGGTAACAATTTTCTTTATTTCGTTGTTGTACTTGCTCCGAAATTTGGAAATTATCCGAGAGAGCCTAGGATATTCGGAAAAATAATATGGGTCTAGGCTATATTTAACCCTAGTTTAAAATTTGAAAACTTTTCAATTATAAGCCCAAGTTTGGCTATTATAGTCAGTAAAATTTTTGAAGTATATAGTTCTAAAAATATCATCGATAACCTTATAATCATTGTCGCAGTGTTTGTTCTTTTAAATCTTATCGCAACAAAATGTTTATAGTCAGTATTGGTTGGCATAATATTGGATTTGGATTTGCTACCCTTCGATAGTGGTTATCTTAGCTGTTTGTCTCACAGTTGCCTTATCCAATCGATTTCATTATCAAAGTCATAATGTCATCGACGTGTTATGTTAATATTTTGGTGGGTTCTATATGCAACAGTTGTGATATTAGTTTAATTATATTTAGATTGGTAATTAAGCTAAAGAGATATTGTTTTATATAGATGGTGTACAGAGTTGGGAAGATGAAAATAGTAATTTGTTCAATTCTTAGCTAAATATAAAAATAAGGCATAAAATATCAAAATAGTAACATCGATGCGTATATACAAAGGCGATATTAACAAGTAACAAGTAAAACTCGTCAAATCATGGTTGGTGTTGTGTATTTGTGGCTTTCATTTATCCATTGTACAAAATTCTCAATCATTAAGCTCATCTCGAGAGAGAAATGAACACAAAAGTGTGTTAAGTTACCAAGGACCGAGTCTTTGTTACCCTCCACCACAGACCGCATTTGTCAAGTCCTTTGCCATGTATCTCTTTATATGGAAACAAGTAAAAAGGCGTTAAGTTCGGCCAGCCATTTCGAAATATGGTCCGATTTGGACCAAATTCAGCATGCACATTGAGTGGTCTGTGTCTGTACAAGTCATTGTTCAATTTTGTAGAACAAAATCTTGGTGTTTTTGGCAGCTATATCCAAATACAAACCGATCAAAACCATATACGACACGGATATCGAAAAGCCTAACATAAGTTACTGTGGCAAATTTCAGTGAAATCAGATTATAAATGCTCCTTTTATGGGCCCAAAACCTTAAATCGTAAAATCGGAAAATTTGGCAGCTATATCCAAATCTGAACCGATCTGGGCCAAATTGAAGAATAATATCGAAGGGTCTAATAGAACTCAGTGTCCCAAATTTCGGCGAAATCGGACAATAAGGGCGCCTTTTATAGACCCAAGACCTTAAATTGAGAGATCGGTCTATATGGCAGCTATAACCAAATCTGAACCGATCTGAGCCAAATTGCTAAAAAAAAATGTTGAAGAGCTTAACACAACTCACTATCCCAAATGTTGGCAAAAACAGACAATAAATGCGCCTTTTATGGGCCCAACACCTTAAATCGAGCGATTGGTCTATATTGCAGCTGTAACCAAATCTGGATCGATCCGGTCCAAATTGAAAAAAGATGCCGAAGGGCCTAACACAACTCACTGTCCCAAATTTCAACAAAATCAGATAATAAATGTGGCTTTTATAGGCCTAAGACCTTAAATCGGCAGATCGGTCTATATGACAGCTATATCCAAATCTGGACCGGTCTAGGGCAAATTAAAGAAGGATGTCGAAGGGCCTAATACAACTTACTGGCCCAAATTTCAAAATCGGATAATAAATGTGGCTTTTATAATAATAATGGCTTTAAAATCTTAAATCGACAGATCGGTCTATATAGAGCCTATATCAATTTATAGTCCGATATGGCCCATCTTTGAACTTAACCTGCCTATGGAGAAAACAAGAATCTGTGCATAGTTTCAGCTCAATGTCTCTATTTTTAAAGACTGTAGCGTGATTTCAACAGACAGACGGACGGATATGGCTAGATCGTCCTAGATCTTATGACGATTAAATATATATATATATATATATATATATATATATATATATATATATATATATATATATATATATATATATATATATATATATATATATATATATATATATATATATATATATATATATATATATATATATATATATATATATATATACTTTATAGGGTCGGAAATCGATATTTCGATGTCTTGCAAACGGAATGGTGGGTATAAAAAGGATAATGGTTTACATTGCTATGCTCCTGGAGCTACAAATATCAAGGTCAAATCTGATTCAGGCTATTCTTGGTTTGGGTCTTGAAGACCATAGTAGATGCCACTGTGCCCTCTAAAGGCTCAAGAATTAAAATCGAGAGAGAGAAAGAGAGAGGTTTATATATGGTACGTGCAAGTCGTATAAAATTTACGCCCTTAAGAGGCTCAATAGGCCACCGTAGCGCAGAGGTTAGCATGTCCGCCTATGACACTGAACGCCTGGGTTCGAATCCTGGCGAGACCATCAGAAAAAAATTTTCAACGATGGTTTTCCCCTCCAATTTCTGGCAAAATTTGTGAGTTACTATGCCGTGTAAAACTTCTCTCCTAAGAGGTGTCGCACTGCGGCACGTCGTTCGGACTCGGCTATAAAAATGAGGCCCCTTATCATTGAGCTTAAACTTGAATCGGACTGCACTCATTGATATTTAAGACGTTGCTTAGTGGAATGTTTATGGGTAAAATTTGCAATTTGCAAGAGGCTCAAGAAGTCAATTTGGAGATTGGTTTATATAGGTGCTACATCAGGTTATCAACCGATTTCGACTTAACTTAATTGTTTCAAGTCATAACAAAACCCTGCAAGCAACATTTCAGCCAAATCGGATAACAATTGCGCCCTTTAGAGGCTCAAGAAGTCAAATGGGTAAATCGGTTTATATGGAAGCTATATCAGGCGATTGATCGATTTGGATCAAACAAAGCACGTTTGTTCGAAGCCATCACAAAATACCTCTTGCAAAATCTGAGCCCTCTAGAGGCTCAAGAAGTCAAATCGGTAGATCGATTTAAATGGCAGCTATGTATATCAAAACATGGACCTATTTGGCCCATTAACAATCTCATTAGAAAATTAAGCCTTTAAGAGATCAAGACAAATAGTGAGTGAAAAAGTAACGTGAAAGTTCGGCCGGACTAAATCTGGGGAACCCACCACCATGGATTCTACCAAAAATTACACAAAAGAATTTGTTTGAAATCCACAAAATTTAAATGTCTGTCAAGTCTTTACAAACCTACTTAAACAAATAAAGCCTTTAATTCAATGCTAAAATGCGTTGAGAATTAAAAGATTCGCATACAAATTTTTCAGTTGGTTTTTTCTTAGAGTTATTATTTTCTAAGTGGGGATTGCAAACGGGTCATATTTGTTTAGATTTTGATATATTTCCCATATAAAATGGTCCTTAGACTTGACTTCATCGGCCCCAAGAAGGCGCATTCAATACCCAATTTGGCTAAAATTTGGAACGAAGTTATTTTTCATAACTTCCAACATCCGTGGTACTTATAATCCATATATATGTATCATATCGACTTATATTCCAATATAGCTTCAATATAAACCGATCACAGATCCATTAAATTCGTTGAAGAACAGCCACTTCTGCAAAAAAAAAATTAAGCTTTTAGGGGCCGTGATCGGTTTATATTGAAGTCGATTTTTACTTGTTTAATATTTAGTTATTTCATCATGAATAAAATGATGTCGGTAGGCTAGAGGAGGCATGCAAGACTGCCAAACATTTGATCCATGAGTTCAAATCATGCGGCGGCAAAATTAATAAAAATAGTAGGGAGAATGACAGAGAAAAAACCAGAGAGCAAAGCTCAGTAAAAGAGACAGACAAGCAACGCGAGCCAGAACAAAGAAAATAAAACCACCCACCGAAGCTTTGCACCAAAGCACATGTGGTGGTGATTGGTTAAATGGTTTTATGTCTTGCATATGAATACATTGTTGTTGTATGTTGGCTTGCAAAAAGCGCCTTTGAACAACAAGTTTTTACTTTGGGTCGTTAATATTAACACGCAGTTTCTTTTTCGACAAAAGTTGTTTTTTCGAAATTATTTTTATCAGTGCAACGACCTACATCAATAAGAAGTATCTGTGCAAAATGTAAAAGGGATATCTTTTATACAATAGTTCAACCACTATCGACATTTCCGATAAACGGACTGACATGGCTAGATCGAATTGGCATATCAAGACGATCATGAAGCAGATAAATATATCAGATACATATTTCAAGGTGCTGTAAACGGAATGACTAGGTAAGTATATTCCCCATTCTCAATCCCATGATAGCCGGTTGTACGTACCGGATTGATCCGATGAAGTCTTTCATCGGCAAGGGCTGCCGACTCAGTGTACAACACACTGCTTTAACAATAACAACTTCCCATTCTATGGTAGTGGGTTTATACCAATGGTCCGATTTCCGATTAGTACCAAATTTCAGCTCAATATCACAGTTTTCGTAGGCTGTAGCATGATAAAATCTAACGGACAGCGGATCGACAAGACTATCAGGAATAGGGTCTCATATCAATATTGCAAGAAGTTTCAAATAGAATGACAAATAGATTAGTATACCCCCATCCTATGGTGGTGGGTATAAAAATTTGTATGTGTATTTTAAGACTTCTTTAACAGCATATGTTTTTTCTTTTCTTTTCAGTGTAAAAGCCAGAGTCTTAATTTGGCTCCCTTCTTGAATTTTGTAGTGCTGTATTTTGCATTTGTCAGAAATCCACAAGGCGAGCTATACACCACAATTCTAAAATGTGCACCAATTGTGAGTCTAATGTTTTTTGTGGTTATGAAGGGTTTTGGCCTCAGCAAAGAGTAAGAATTAAACAAAACAAAAATAATTTTACCTTCGATTTTTAATTCTTACATGGTAATTCGTCTTGCAGATACAGGTACTCCCAGCTCATACTCATCGGTCTGATATTCTCCTGTGGAGGTGACATTTTGCTCAACATTGACATGTTTCCCCATGGCATGGGATCCTTTGGGGTGGCACAAATATTTTACATATCAGCATTTGGCTTTAAGCCATTGAAATGGAAACTTGGCTTGCCATTTTATGTACTAGGAGCCATAGGTGAGATCAATTGATGGAATTTATCTTATGGAAAGATGTACAAAATTTTACTTTTTCCCTCTTTTTAGCTGTTGGCTTGGTCTTTAATAGACTGGAAGGTGTATTAATTGCCGGTCTTCCCATTTATGGTTGTTTGCTTTTAACCATGTGCTGGCGTTCTTTGGCCCGTGCCGTGGATCAGAAAAGCTCGTTGTTTATATTCTGTGCTATAGGCAGCATTTTGTTTGTTTTGTCGGACAGCATGATTGCCATCGATATGTTTTTACTGAAAATACCATATGCCAGGGTAAGTTGACCATGTACAGTAGTTTTGACTTAAGGCTCTATTACACGGCATGTAGTTGTCTTATGATATGTCAAATTTACCACATTTTGAGTTGTACATATCATGTGATATAAATGAAAGTAACATATGAAAATCACTTTTCAAAATAGCACATGCACATATTTATACTCTCCACCATAGGATGGGGGTATACTAATTTCGTCATTCTGTTTGTAACTCCTCGAAATATTCCCCTGAGACCCCATAAAGTATATATATTCTTGATCGTCATGATATTTTAAGTCGATCTAGCCATATCCTACCGTCCGTCTGTCTGTCGAAAGCACGCCAACTTTCGAAGGAGTAAATCTAGCCTCTTAAAATTTTGCACGAATACTTCTTATTAGAGTCGGTTGGGATTGTAAATGGGCCATATCGGTCCATGTTTTGATATGCCATATAAACCGATCTTGGATCTTGACTTCTTGAGCCACTAGATGGAGCAGTTCTCATCCGATTTGGCTGAAATTTAGCATGAAGTGTTTTGTTGTCATTTCCAATAACTGTGATAAGTGTTTTTTAAATCGGTCCATAACCTGATATAGCTGTCATATAAACCGATCTGGGGTCTTGACTTCTTGACCCTCTAGAGGGCGCAATTCCTATTCGATTTGGCTGAAATTTTGCAAGAGGTGTTTTATTATGACATCCAACAACTGTGCTGAGTATGGTTTAAATCGGTCCATAATCTGATATAGATGTCGTATAAACCTATCTGGGGTCTTAACTTTTTGAGCCACTAGAGGGCGCAATTCTTATCCGATTTGGCTGATGAAAAACTTTTTAAAATTTTTGGTTTAATATCTACAAAATACATAAAAATTAATTTTACAATTAAAAGAAATGTATAGAACTTGGAAAGTATAATATCTCAAACAGTCATTTTGAAACGTTTGGCTCTTCTGGTGTTAAAAAAGAGTTTAAAATTTCAGGTCATAATGAAAACTTTGCTTCAATTACATATAACCAATAACTATTTTATGTTCTTTTAGCTATGGATCATGATCACCTACTATTTGGCCCAGTTTGCCATTGCATTGAGTACTGCCACTGAACTTAGCAAAAAGAAATCTGGCAAAACATCACCCAAATCGATACAGAGTCGCAATAACAGCGTTCGTCGTCGTGTAAAATCAAAAGACTGAATTATCTAAACTTCCTAAAAACTTAAATAGTAGCAACAATAGTGAATTATTGAACCATGTTTGTCTTTTTCTTATCCACCAAATGTTAACGAAATACTTCCATACCATGTATTATCAAAGCGAAAACAAAATAAAAAACTAAGAACACTTACAACTTTTTGTAGAGAAAAAAATTACAACAAAAAACAAGAAAATAATATTTCCAATATAAATAAAATTATAAAAAAATCATGTTAACTAGTTGTAGAACATTTAGAGATATTTTCAAATGTTGTTTGTCTTGTACAATGTATCTATTTATTAATTAGTGTAGCATTTTCTCCTCAAAAGTCTTCAATGTAACGTATCATTAGAAATGATGTAAATCTACTACTACAAATGCCAATTATTTAGTCTTAAACATCATAGTCTGTCGTTTTTAAAGCCCCCCTCAATTTGAACACTCAATGACAAATGTAACCAAGGAAATCTTTAATTGTAAAAAAATGTTAATGTGAAATAAATGTGTTCCGGAAATTTTAAAACAATCTTTTTCGTTTAAATCTTTAAGTACTGACTTTATTTGCAGCGAATACCGATTTGGACATTACTTGGCACGATTGTTTAAAGTCACTATATGCAATTTTTCAGCTTAATCTATAAACATTGCGACTTCTAGGATCTCATAGATCCGTTTTTTTTTTTGCAGGTATATGAGGCTATAAATTCATTTGGATCATTCTTGGGAGCATTGATGGCTGCAGACGGATATGTCTGGTTCTTCTGACAATTTGGCAACGATTAACGATATATTTACTTTACTATTAATTGGCCTGTAAACAAGCTAATCCCGATTCCCATTTGTCCAAATATGTCTTTAAGATAGAGTCGATGCAAAATATTGAGAAATGTAGATGTTCGTAATCTATCTAGAAACTAGAGCTGGCAAAATATTGATGGCACTATCGATACCATCGATATTTAATTTTTTGGCTGAATAACGATTGATATCCGATGGATACTATCGTAAAAGTTAAGTTTTTTGCAAAACTAAACAATAATAAACCATCCGACACTGAATGTATCCTTTAAGATACATTGTGCCTATAGAGGGCTCAATTTTCATCCAATTAGACTAACATTTTGTAAAATGATTTCAATCATGACTTCTGACTTTATTAACTTTGGTTTTATTTGGTCTCTGCATAGATATTGTTTATATTTACATCGATCTTCTGATTTTTACTTCTCATTTTCGTTTGAAATATAAATGATATAGTATCGATACTATCGATAGTTATTATCAAAACTATCGAATGTTGCAATTATCGATAATTTGACAGCTCTACTGGAAACTCACATATATATTTGTATAAAATAGTTATTGTAAAAAACAACACAAGTTATCATACTCTTACATCTCTGTTAGTTTTTTTTTGTTTCTTAGCGTAGCTAATGACCGCAAGCAGTTCTGTGGCGCCTTTAGTTTAGAGGTAGTTCTGCTTTTTACCGCATTTAAAGGCGCTGCGTTATGCTATGTTAATGTGTAAACAAGTAACAAGTAAAAGCGGGCTAAGTTCGGCAGGGCCGAATCTAGGAATCCACCACCATGGATTCTGCTAAAAATTTATACAAAATAAATTTTGTTCAAGGGCATAATTTTATTCTACGTACCGAACTTCTGTCAAACCAGCAAACATTAAAGCTCAAGGAACCGAATAAGGATGATCGAGAGACCGGTTTACATGGCGCTATATCAGGTTATAGACTGATTTGGACCTTATTTGGCACAGTTATTGGAAGTCGTAACACAGCACCGCATGCACAATTTCAGCCAAATCGGAAAAAATTGCGGCTTGTAAGGACTCAAGAAGTCAAATCGGAAGATCGGTTTACATAGGAGCTACATCATTTTAAAGACCTATTCGGACCGTACTTCGGACAGTTGTAGGACGTCATAAAGGAACATCGCATGCAAAATTTCAACCAAATCGGCCAAAAGTTGCGGATTGTAAGGGCTAAAGATGTCAAATCGGGAGATCGGGTTTTATTTGAGCTATATTAGGTCATAGACCGATTCGAAGCGAACTTGACCCAGTTGTTGAAAGTCATAACAGAACGCTATCTGCAAAATTTCTGCCAAATCTGACAAAAATTTTGGCTCAAGAGTAAGAGCTCAAGAATTCAAAGCGGCAGCTCGGTTTATATGGGAGCTATATCAGATTATAGACCAATTCGGACCGTACTTGGCACAGTTGTTGGAAGTTATGACAGAACACCCCGGGCTTAAGAATTAAAATCGGGAGAACGGTTTATATGGGAGCATTCTGAGCCAATCTACCTATGTACCCAACTGTCGAAATCACGATAGCGGTCGAACGAATTTTGCACAGATACTGACTATTGATGTAGATCGTTGGGTAAATAGGCAAATGGGTTATATCGGTTCAGATTTGGATAAAGCTCCTATATAAACCGATAACCCAATTTGATTTCTTGATTTTTGTCCGATTTGGCTGAAATTTTGAACGTAGTGATTTGCAACAATTGTAAAAAATACGGTCCAAATCGGTCTATAACCTGGTATAGCTCCCATATAAACCGGTATCTCGATTTTCCTTGTTCGGTGTTGCTGGTTTGACAGAGTTTGGTATGTAGAATAAAATTATGCCTGTTAACTAAATTTAGTTATACAAACTAAACTAAATTTTTAGCAGACCCATGGTGGCCGGTTTCCAAGATTCGGCACGGCCGAACTAAGCACGCTTTTGTTTGTTTTTTTTTTTTTCTCTTAATGTAGCTACTGACCGTAAGCAGTTCTGTGGCGTATTTTGTTTAGAAATAGTTCTGCTATTTACCGCACGCATACAATGACGCTGAGGTATACTATATTAATGTGCAAATAAGTAAGTAATAACGTTCTAAGTTCGGCCGGGCCGAATCCTTGAATTCCACCACTATGGATGCTGTGCAAATGAACTCAAAAAAAAAAAAAATTTAATGAAAGGCATAATTCTACTCTACGTTACAAATTTCTGCCAAACAATGCAAAAATGAAAGCTTCTAGGAACCGAATATATCAGGTTATAGACTGATTTAGACCGTACTTGGCGCAGTTGTTGGAAGTCGTAAAAGAACACCGCATGCAAACTTTCAACCAAATCGGACAAAAGTTGGTGTTTTTATGGACTCAAGAAGTCAAATCAGCAGATCGGTTTATGTGGAAGTTATATCGGGTTATAGACTGATTTGGACCTTATTTGGCACAGTTGCAGCAAATCACAACAGAACACTGCGTTTAAAATTATAGCAAATTGGACAAAAATCAAGAAGCAAATCGGGAGATCTGTTTATTTGGGAGCTATATCCAAATCTGATCCGATATGAACGATTTGCAATCCCCAACGACCAACATCAATAAGATGCATCACTGCCAAATTTCAAGCGGCTAGCTTTATGCGTTCGATCATGATTTTGACGGACGGACGTAAGTAAGGTCGGACGGACATCTCTAGATCGACTCAAAGCGTCCAGAAGATCAAGAATACATAAACTCTATGCGGTCGCAGATCAATAAATCGATGTGTTAGGAACGGATACACCGCATTCTATTGTGGTGGGTATAATAATATTACATTGGAAGCATTCAATATATATAGAATGGGTTGAAATGTCTTGGTATGATATTATTGTATGCTATGGTATGGTGTGCTGTTCTTTATTCCTTATCGAAATAAAAATTCAAATGTGTCAGTGACTTTGTCAGCTTGTTCCGCATAGGCATCACATGCTGAACAGATTTTCTTTAAAATTCCACAGATTGTGCAGTGTGATATGGAAGGAATAATAGGAATTCTAATTTGTATACCCGTCATCATAGGATGGGGGGATACTAATCTAGTCATTCTGTTTGTAACACCTCGAAGTACTGATCTAAGGCCCCAAAAAGTACATATATTCTTGATCGGGTTGAAATTCTAAGTCGATCTACCCATGTATATCCGTCCATCTGTCGAAATCACGATAGCGGTTGAACGCGTAAAGATAGCCGCTTGATATTTTGCACAGATACTTACAATTGATGTATGTCGTTGCCGATTGCAAATGGGTTATATCGGTTCAGATTTGGATATAGCTAAAATTATGCATTTCAACTTAATTTAGTTTATACAAATGTTTAGTACAATTCATGATGGTGGGTTCCCAAGATTCGGCCCGGCCGAATTAACCAAGCTTTTACTTCCTTTTGTTTCTTAACGTAGCTACTGACCGTAAGCAGCTCTGTGGCGTATTTTGTTAAGGGGCAGTTCGGCTATTTACCGCACGCACATATGACGCTGTGGTATACTATGTTAATGTGTAAGCAACTCACACCTGTAGGGTCATCCGGTTGGTTTGTACTCTTGGTGTGCGCCAGCGGGGAAGAACGAAACTCAAAAGGTGACGCGACAGCAGAACCTAGTGAAGCATGTAAGGAGGAATCGTTCACACCGCAAGTTTTTCAGTGTCCTGAGGAAGAGTGGATCCAATGCTTTCTCCAAAAGAATCCATTATAAATATGTAAAATTAAGTATAAATAATTGGGGAAATGAAAATAAAGTTTGGACCGATTTTGCCATCCCAATAAGATGTGTCTCGATACATTTTATCGTAGCACTTTAACGAGTGCTATGGGAAATTCAAACATTCTGCGGCTAAGCGCAGAACATAATCTTCTTAGCACGACTGCTGACAGATTCTTAAGAACTCCCGACATTCTTTCTAAATGTAATCCAAATCGGACCATACAGACCGGTCTCTCGTTTAAGGTCTTGGACCCATAAAATGTGCATTTATTATCCAATTTTTTATTTCTAAAGTGCTTACAATTGAGCAAATGATTTCCAAGCATTTTTAATGTTCACAGGTTTGCTAACTACCTATATATCATCTTTTAGGTTATATTATAGGTGATCTTAATTTCACAAAAGTGTACACATCTAATTTTAAGGTGCATTATTTATGTAAATTTTAACTTTATGTACCCGTCGTTGCCTACGCCTTTTGTTCCATTTAAAGATAAGCAAAGCAAACAGAGTCCTAATTGCAGCGTATACAACTTCAGCCACACTTAACACTGATGCTCCCAAGCATAAGCCTAAAATTCCTCCGAAATTTGCTGCCAAGTCCATATTGGTATACTGTAAGCGGGATGCATATTTAGTCATGGTATTTTTTACAAAGTGAACGTCAAGATCAATTTCGGGAACTATGTTATTGGCGCTGTATAACATAATTTGAACAATTAAAGAAAAATAATTTTATAAATATTTCAAAGAATTAAGGAGCTTGGACTACCTTTGTAGATGTTGTGAATTTATTGAAAGCAGAAAAATCAGTGATACACAGTTATGAACGCAATTGCAAACCATGCCACGGCTAGTGTCGTTGATGAACTCATCCTGTAGCGGTCCTTTGATGTAATTGAAGATGTCTAAATGGAAAATGGTAAACAGAAACAAGCAACTGTTAGAAAAAATCGACTAAACCCAGAAAAATGAGTCTGCTGATATTAGCAAACACTGTCTGCTGATATTAAACTAAAAATTTTAATCTGTTGAATGAAACCATACAAAATGTTTAAACTTCTAAGCAATAATTGAGGATTTTGCAATATATAATACTACTACCAAATTTCCCATGAACATTCCACAAAGGAACAGGGGATACTTCTCTCATATGCAGTCCTGTTCAAATTTTAGTTCAATGATATGGGGTTCAATTTATTATGCCGTGTCCGAACGGCGTGTCGCTTAGCAAAACCACCAGTTATAGCATTTGTTAGGGGTAACCATCACAGAACATTTTTGTTTCTGATGTTCATGCCAGGATTTGAATCCAGACCTTCAGCGTCATAGGCAGACATGTTAACCTCTGCTCTACGGTGGTCTCCGACTTGCTATGTATTAATAAAAACAAGTAAAAAGGCGTTAAGTTCGGCCGGGCCGAACTTTGGATACCCACCACCTCGGGTATATATGTAAACCACCTTTCATCAAAATCCGGTGAAATTTGCATACCTTATGTCCCATTGCAGTTATATCGAAATATGTTCCGATTTGGATCAAATACTAATAAGACCAGTAGCTATATCTAAAAATAAACCGATCTGAACCATATACGACATATACGAGTGGCGAAAAGGCTAACATGAGTCATTATGTTAAATTTCAGTGAAATCGGATTATAAACGGGCCTTTTAGCTATATGCAAATCTGGACCGATCTGTGCCATATTGCAGAAGTATGTCAAGGGGCTTAACTTAACTCACTGTCCCAAATTTTCGGCGACATCGGACAAAAAATGCGTCTTTTATGGGCCAAAAACCTTAAATCGAGAAACCGGTCTATATGGCAGCTGTTTCTAAATCTGAACCGGTCAAGGCCAAATTGAAGAAAGATGTCGAAGGGCTTAACACAAATCACTGTCAAAAATTTCAGCAAAATCGGATAATAAATGTGGCTTTTATGGGCCTAAGACCCTAAATCGGAGGATCGATCTATATGGCAGCTATATCCAAATCTGAACCCATCTGGGCCAAATTAACGAAGGATGATGAAGGGCCTAACACAACTCACTATCAAAAATTTCAGCAAAATCGGCGGATCGGTCTATATGGGGGCTATATCATGAGAGAGTTCGATATAGCCAACGACTTAGGCTAGGTTAAAAAGAGGGTGCAGATGTTAATCCGCCCCATGCCACAATGGACATACACCTAAGTCAGTAATCGGCTTGTTGTGCGCTCTAAAAACATTAAAGTAACCTCTAAAAAGAAAATTTTAAGTTAGGAATTCCGTGCTACTTACAAAATCCTTAATTGTTTTCAATACCACTCGCCTATGTTGGTTCATGTCTGATATTGTGTCTCCACCTAAGTATCTGTTGGTTGCGAAAGCCGGGCAATAACAAAGGAAATGCTCCAACGTGACATCATCTTCCCCGCATGCCCTACACATGCTATCACTTGCCGCACCGATTATACATAAGTGAGCTTGTTGTCCTATGTGTCCCGTTATGATACCAATAGCTATACTGGCCTCCATCTTGCTTCCTTTCAGTAATAGCCTCGTCTTCTCACGATCTGGATCCCTCCATAGGATTTTCGCCGTCCTGCCGACCTATTTGCTGTTCCACAATGTTCCATGCGCATTCGTCGCCCACTCCCTTATCTCGGACAGCGTCGACCCGAAAGGCTTCGGGTTAACCAAGTTTATTGACGGCAATCCTCTGGCCTTCACAGTCAAATCGTCTGCCCTTTCATTTCCTCTTACTCAGTTATGGCCCGGCCCCCAAACGATACGGATTTTGCCATCCTCAGAGAAGGCGTTAATCTCCTTCTTGCACCGCAAGACTGTCCGTGGCCTTACCGTCGTGTTTAATATTACCCTTATGGCGATTTTATTGTCGGTAAAGTTGTTCACACTCGACGTCCTCGCGTTAGTACCACACCACCTCACGCAATCCGTGATCGTCCGGATCCTCGCCTGCAGGACCGTATTATGGTCAGGCAGTCTAAAACAGATCTCAGTCCCTGGATTCTCAATGTAAACCCCCAGGCCCACTGTGTCCTCTAGCTTTGATCCAACCGTGTAACATGATCTTCCACATGGCAATACTAGGGTTCCGTCAATCCAAGACTGTACCGATGGCAACATTGCCTCGCACTCGACTTAAAGGTTCATCTCAAGTATCCGATTGGAAACCTCTTCTCCTATTTCTAGGTTTCCTATCGTCGCCTCGATTATACCGCGATAGCGGCTAGCTTTACGCGTTCGACCGCTATCGTGATTTCGACAGATGGACGGAAGGACGTGGCTATTTCAACTCAGAATGTCGGGACGATCAAGAATATAAATACTTTATGGGGTCCTTGGTCAATATTTCAAGGTGTTATAAACGGAATGCCTAGCTTAGTATACCCCCATCCTAGGGTGGTGGGTGTAAAAACCGGACAAAAAATACCACTATCTAAAACCTCATGGATAAAGATTGTGCGGATTTCATTATTTGCTTCAAACACGAATGGACACGGACCAGAACTTACATACGAGGATTGTTTAATCTCTGCCTATCCTCCATTCCACCCCCACCAGACGGCATAGAGATCGTATTAAATACGGACGATTGTACGATCATGGCATCAGGCCCCCCACCCATTGATGACATCTGCGATAGGTTAAACGTCTACCCCAACGAAATTGTCTCATATTTCGCTGCAAGAAAGATATCCGCCACCAAATCTTCAGCCACATTGTTCACTACAAATACGCGTGAGGTGAATACTGAGCTGACTGTGATGTCCCAAAATACTTGGCCTCACATTTGACATTCTGCCCACATGCCTCAGTAATCTGCGATAAAGTCAAAAGTAGAAACAAGGACCTCAATTCACTTGCTGGCACCACTTGGGGTGCAGACAAAGAAACCTTGTTGACCACGTACAAAGCAATTGGCCTGTCTGTGGTCTGTGGTTATGCACCGCCAGTGTGGTCTCGTCAACTTTGTGACACGCAGTGGAATAATATTCAGATCTGCCAGAATGCCGCTCTCCGAACTGCGACGGGCTGTGTCCTCAGCTCTCATGTGGACCACCTCCATCAGGAGCAAAGATCCTACCAGTGCAAAGACATAACTACATGCTATCTAAGGAATACCTTTTGGGCTGTTATTGCAGAGACCATCCAAATCATCATCTTGTGGATAGATATCCACCGCCCAGAATCCTTAAGGTAGATCTACATGATCTAGAGCGTGAGGTTCAGCGCTTCAAGAGAAAACCTCTAGATCAAGCGGCATATGAAGCAGGTCTAAACAACATTCATGCAGACACGGTAGCAGATGCGGTAAATGCCTACCGGGTGAATGTAGTCCTTGGAGAACGACCGCCTTCCATTGCACCAGAAGAAATCGACCTCTCGCCGCAAACCAGAGTAGTTCTGGCTCAATTACGATCCGGCAGATGCAGCCGCCTCAACTCCCATAGAGCAAGGATTGGTGCCGACGTGCAAGATGTATGTGCCGATTGTAACCAGGGACCGCGCGATACACGTCACGGGCAGTTAAACAGCCCGGCCAGACCCACTCGCCTCAGACCCAGATCCCTGTGGACGCATCCCAGTTCAGTCGCAGAGTTCCTGGGTCTTGACACTCAATAGAATCAAGCAGACGAAATATAGAACACAATAAACTGCTATAACAACAACAACGAGGATTGTACTCTATTCCCAAGCACCTCCTATTTGTTACCCATATTATTTCAATGGGCCAACAGACACTAGGCTCCATTTTGGATGTCAGATTCGAATGCTACACGTATGGACTTTTCACTTGACACCTACATTGTTGCGACTTCCTTACTTGTCAATTTAAGGGGTTTGGTGGCTGGGACAAACTTTCAACCAGTAAAAGTGTTGTGCAAAAACTGCAAACAATTGTATATAACAGCAAAAATATCTACTGCTGAGTAGCGGGATAATAAACTACCGACTATCAAAAGACAGTGTTTGTTATAAGCAGATGTCCTATAATTTTATAACTACTACACATTTTCTCACCTCTATGTTCGTATAGGCACTTCAGGTCTGATACTGTACACTCCTTCTTATGGGATTCAGCTATTCAAAAATAAATATTAAAGGTACTCTATAACAGAAATTCAAAAAAATCTTACACATTCCAGGAAAAAACATTGACAGCGTACAATTGCAATATTTCATCACAAATTTCTGCTCACATTGGACCAGGCAATTTAATCGGTTAAAGGGTAAACCTTCTATACGATCATATATCAATGATGTTTCATCCTTAAAAGGTAAACAAGATTTTTTGTTTTGTAATAGCTCACATTATTGAATACTAGCAACTACTTACCGAAAACATACACTTTCGCTTTTGAGGGTCAATGTGTCGAGTATTTGCTGAAGTTTCCGTAAATATGGGCGTCACCATAATGGTATTGCGGGAATTTGGTTTTAAAATGTTAAAAGGAGAATAACTCCATTCATCGGCTTCTTTTATCAAAATCTAAGGGAGAATAAGACAAACGTAAGGAATTCCTCCACTTACTCCTCCTCCGCTTGTTGAATTAACACTTACACTGAATGAGAATGGAAGCGTGCTTCCTGGTCTAACAAATGCTTTATTATAGCGCAATTTGAATGATAATCCAGATCCTTCGCCTCCCGTTCTGGCTCTCCAAGGATAATAATTATCACTTAGCTAGAGGAAGTAAAAGGAGTTGAAAAGAATGAAAGAAATGGAAATTAAACATATTTCCTTGCAATGATAAATTTAAAAGATTTGGTAATCATTCTTTAAGTTGCAGAAAAATTGCAAACTTGAACATGGTATGTATGAAGGTAAATTCTGAGAACAAATCTTTTGACACCTCTATCAACGCTCGAAAAAAAGAGTCGAGCTTAAGGCTAAAGAAATTATAGCTAAGTTGTTCAAAATTTCAAGGCCCTGGGTGGTCCGCGGATTTTTGCAAACCCATGAACTTAGTCACATCGGACTTTCTAAAATTTCTTCGGTATAACAAATCTTTGATTTGAGCGGAACAAAAGTTTAACCGTTTGAAGAGGAGGACATAGACTTTAAGGAAAATGGCGTTGTGATCTATATATTTAACTAGCCGAACCGGGCCCGCTCCACTGCGCCTTCTTTTACTTTATATGGAAAAAAATTTTCCTTCGAATATTAATTTTATAATCAAATACCATGCTACGAAAATAGTATATGTATATGGCTTGACTAACAGTATAACAATATAAATGCCTTTATCTGAATCACTTATGATCGTTATTGGTCTCTGAATTCGCTCGGCGGTTTTAGAGTCATCAAAGTTTGGAAGATAAATGTACTCCATTCTTAAAAGACTTTATTTGAGACCGATATTCTTATGGGGATTTTGGGAGTGGGAAGGCCCCCAGGGTGGTGGATGGAGGGATTAGGGGGTGGTCTTGAAAGGGTGTATGAATTTCGTGCTCTACTCCCAAATGCCTTCAATTTGACTCCCATATTGCCATGATCGGTAAATACGTATGTCCGATTTAGCGGATTTTTCGGAGGTGAGATTGTCCCCCAGACACTTAGTTCTGAAAAAAATATCAGCATCGTGCTCTACTCTAATATACCATACCAATTATTTAAACCCCATATTGTCATTGGTTTAAGGGGAGTTCATGGGATGAGGCGTCACTCCAAGACTTGGCCCCAAAATTGGTTATCAAATTGTTTTCTTATCTCAAATACCTTTCATTTAAGCCACATATTGCCATGATTGGTACAATTTTTTTCTCTTTGTGGGGTGTTTCGGCGAAGGGGCGGCGCCCCATAAACACTTTTCCGGAACATTGATATCAGATTCGCGCTTTACTTCCAAAAACCTTTCACTTGAGCCCCTTATTGCTATGGTCGTAAATTTGTCTTCTTTGGGGGACGTTCTCGGGGATGGCCGGGCCCTCAAACCTGTGATTCCACATTTGGAATTCATATTCGTATTCTGCACTCAAATACCTTTTATTTAAGTCCCATATTGCCATGATCAGTACATAAGTCCTGTTTGGAGGGTGTTTTGGGGAAGGGGTGGACCCCCAGAAACTTTGTCCCAAATCAGATTCGTATTTTACTTTCACATACCTTTCATTTGAGTCCCATATTGCCATGGTCGGTAAATATGTCGGATTTAGGGGGTTTTGGGGGTTGGGGTGGTCCCCCAAAACACTTGGTCCGACATTTGGTATAGATACGTTTTCTAACCTTAAATACCTTTCATTTGAGTCCCATATTGCTGTGATTGGTGAATATATATATTTGGTAGGTTTTTGGGGTGGGGCAGTCCCTCTAGGTACCCCATCCGAAATTTGGATACAAAATTTTTGTTTGTAGGTCACTATAAGGGAACACACAAAATTTCTCTTAAATAGCACAACCCATCTCCAAGATTTGGCGTTTCTAAAAATTAGGGTAAGGGGGACAGTCCGCTCTCCCTTTCGATATCAAAAAATGTAGTACCCTATCTTCACTACGGAATCATTATACACCATCAGTGAAAATTTCAAGAAAATCCGTTCAGCCGTTTCTGATTCTATAAGGAACACACAAACAAACAAACACAAATTGATTTTTATATATAAAAAGATACAGGGTGTCTAAGTTGACTACTTTCTTCTTTTCCAACTTCTAGGGGCTACAAATATTTACCAACTGAATCGATTTGCATGATCCTCAACTCTTCGCAAACTTTTGCCACGAAAACATTACCAATTCTTTCCATTTTCATAAAGCGAAGGTATTAAGCAAAATTTTAAATGCTTATTTGACTCATTTCGTAAGGCAAATATGGACAATTTGTTGCAAAATTTCTGTGATGAATCGAGCACAGTCACAAGTACGAAGGTATTAAGCAAAATTTTAAACGCTAATTTGACTCATTTCGAAAGGCAAATATGGACCATTTGTTGCAAAATTTCTGTGATGAATCGAGCATTCACAAGTATTTCCAAACAAAAATGGACTCATCGCTATAGGATTTTTCGAATCGATAGCATGATTAGCACCTTTAAGAATAAACATTAAAATTTTCCCACGACAAAAAAAAAAAAAAAAATTAAACATTTTTCTGCTCGTCTCCCCAGGATTCGAACACAGGCTTTCAGCGTCTCAAGCGGACATGGTAATCCCTGCGCTACCGTGGCCTTCCATGAAGACAGCTGCCACAAAACTTCAGCTGACCTTGAAGAATTCTTATTTGCTTAGTTCTGTATAATGAACTCCTTTTTCAATACGCGAAGTCGTTTGAGCATTAACAGCCATTGTAGCTTACATGCTATTGGCCACAACACTAATAACTCAATTGAAGCGATAGTTTGAGGGCACAAGTTCCTGGCCACAAATCTATTAGTAAAGTGTGTAACAGACTTTGCGTGGGTTAATTGTTAATTGAGTCTAGCAAGCAGACATCAAGAAAATTTTCAAACTTCCATAAAAAGAATTTCATTAGTTAGTTCATTCAGGGAAATATTTTTAGGTACTCATACAAAACTTTAGTAAAGTTAGGTTTGGTGTAAATCGTAGTAGTTTATACTTAGAATTAAAACTACACCCACCACCATAGGATGAGGGCCCTTGGGGGTATACTAATCTAGTCATTCCATCTTTCGAAATATTGATCTGGGACCCCATAAAGTGTATACCGTCGAAAACGGATAAGTGACACATTAAAAATGCGCCCATCTTGTTTCACTTATCCGTAAGTTTTAGTTAGGCGTACTTCGGATAAGTTCAATTTATTTTCAGTTATGCAATAAGGTGTGAGTGGAGGCCACCTTTCACTTCACCGTAATAATTATTTATTAAATAACTTGAGTTGTAAAAAAATAACGCCCTTTAAATGTCAGAGAGGTCAATTGGCAAGATGACAAGATAAGTATTTGCAAATTTTGTTGGCGACGCGAATTTTTTCAATTCCAATAGTTTTCCATAGAAATAACTTTTTCACTTATGTAATTTCCTTTTCATACAAAAACTAAATTTAGGATGTTCAAATGTTTTTAGTTAAGCGCAATTTTTAGTAATGGGATATTTCACTTAAGCGAATTCCATTGCATTGAATAACACCAAAAATGAATGGTACTTTTCATCAAGTTTCACTTAAGTAGGATTTTTCACTCAAATGGTATTACAGTTATGCGGTTTTAAATGATAATCGCGAGACCGATTTATGTGGGAACTATATCAGGTTATAGAATGATTTGGACCGATTTTGACACAGTTGTTGGAAATCGTAAATGAACACCACAAGAAAAATTTCAGCCAAACGGACAAAAATTGTGGTTTCCAGGGCCTCAAGAAGACAAATTGGGCGATCGGTTTATATGGGAGCTATTTCAGATAATGGACCGATTCTGACTTTACTTGGCACAGTCATAACAGAACACTTATAGTAAAATTTTAGTCACATGACCCAAGAAGTCAAATCAGAAGATCGGCTAATATGGGAGTCATATCCTAATCTGAACCGTTATGGCCCATTTGCAATCCCCAACGACCTACGTCAATAGTTGGTATCTGTGCAAAATATCAATTGGCTAGCCTTACGCGTTCGACCGCTATCGTCATTTCGACCTACTGATGTACGGACATGGCTAGTTCGACTCAGAATGTCGAGACGATCAAAGTATTATGCACTTTATGTGATCTTGATCAATATTTCGAGGTTTTACAAACAGAATGACTAGGTTTGTATACTCCCATGCTGCGGTGGTGGCTATAACAAATCGGTTAATTAAAACATTAGCACCTGTTGGTCTTTCCGTTTGCAACACATATAAATATCCATTCCGACCCTATAAAGTATATATGCATTCTTGATAGTCGTAAAAAGCTAATACGATCTAGCCATGTCCATCCGTCCGCTCGTCTGTCCGTCTGTTGAGATCACGACATTGAGCTGAAACTTTGCACAGATTCTTTTTTTGTCCGCGGGTTTAGTTCGAAGATGGGCTATATCGGACTTTATCTTGATATAACCCCCAAATAGACCGATCCGCCGATTTAGGGTCAAAGGCCCATAAAAGCTACACATATTATCCGATTTTGCTGAAATTTGGGACAATGAGTTGTGTAAGGCACTTCAACATCCTTCGTCAATTTAGGCCAGATCGGTTCAGATTCGAATATAGCTGCCTATAGACCGATCCTCCGATTTAGGGTCTTAGGCCCATAAAAGCCACATTTATTAACCGATTTTGCTGAAATTTTTGACAATGAGTTGTGTTAGGCCCTTCGACATCCTTTGTCAATTTGGCCCAAATCGGTCCAGATTTGGTTATGGCTGCCATATAGATCGATCCTTCGATTTGGGGTCTTAGGCCCATAAATGGGCCAAATCGGTCCATGTTTTGATATAGCTGCCTTATAAACCGATCTTGGGTCTTGATTTCTTGAGCCTCTAGAGGGCGCACTTCTTATGCGATATTATTGAAATTTTGCACGTTGTGTTTTGTTATCACTTTCAACAACTACGCTAAGTATGGTTTAAATCGGTCAATGTTTTGTTATAGCTGCCATATAAACTGATCTTGGGTCTTGACTTCTTGAGCCTCTAAATCGGTATAGAACCTGATATAGCTGCCATATAAACCGATCTGGGATCTTGACTCCTTGAACCCCTAGAGGTCGCAATTCTCATCCGATTTGGCTGACATTTTGTACAAGGGCTTCTTCCATATAAACCCGCTTTCCATTTCTCCCGATTTTGCTTCTTGAGCCCCTACAAGGCGCAATTCTAATCCGAATGAACTGAAATATCACACAATGACTTCTACAATGTTCAGCATCCATTTATTTTCCGAATCGGACTATAAATTGATATAGCTCCAATAGCATAACAGTTCTTATTCAATATTCTATGTTTGTCTAAAAAGAGATACCGCGCATGGAACTCGACAAATGCGATCAATGGTGGAGGGTATATATAAGATTCGTCCCGGACGAACTTAGCACGCTCTTATTTGCTCTTGATAAAATTGTCATTAAAAAACAAAAAATAAAAACCAAGCGAATTTTTTTACTAAAGTACCCAAATACTATTTTCGGACAAACATGATTTTACAATCATTATTCTTCAGTAATTGAGCTATGCCCCACATATTGTTTGGGAGCAAAAAAAAAATGTTTAGGAAGTCTGTCTCAGCAAAAATTAAAAGTCGAAAATCTCCGAGGTCAGAAGAGATATTGCAGATCTCCAGCGGACATTTTTGGAGCAATTTTTGAAGATTTGTTCGAAATGCCAAGGTTACCAGTTTTAGTGGTCTCCACAGAGGCGCCGGGACGAATTACGGCCTTAAAATAGTGCACATAATTTCGTTAACTCTCTACCCATTCTCACCCGGTAGATTTTTGACTAGTTTTTCGCTAAGTTATAATACCATGTACCACAGTAGTGGTGTAGGGTATAAAAATGGTTTGCCAAATAATTCGGTATAGAGAGATTACTTTGTGTAGGAATTTCAACTTGCGCTTTAAAAACAATTCGTTAATTCATTACAGAAAAGCTTCAATATACAGAGGTTAAAATAGGTGAAAATGGCTGAAAAAAGTTGTGTGTTAAATATGTATTCGTTAAAGAGAACAATTCGTTATAGGGAAGTTTGTTATAGAGAAATTCGACTGTACCTGTTTTATCTTAGACTCATCCGATATCAGCGAATTGAATACCAAACATATACCCCTTTCAGTGCGTTCGGTGATAAATACTTTGCAGCAATCCAAATGAGTCTCATCATAAATACACCAAACGAAAATTTCATTACATCGAAATGCCATAAAAAGGGCCAAATCATAGAGGACGATATTCTGTATAGACTTGGGAATATTTGGATTGCGCAGCAACAATTCTATGTCATTGAGTGTGGTGAATGTCAAGCGTTCCATTGCGACCAATAAGTCATGGAAAATTTTAATGATCTCCTCGGTAGAATTTTGCGGAAGAAATTTTTCCTCAGCCGATTTGTGACGCATCCAATTTATGTGATTGAAGGGACAAACGGCAACGGCAGGGAATGCTATATTATGAATTGGTTTCTGTGATGACTCTACCACTGTCACAAGTATTTTCTCCTGGTGTCGTCCTGTTAACTTCCAATACATGAAAATACAACCGACCAAAGCTCCAAAGACAATTAATAGCCAAAATACACGCAGCGCTAAACGGTTTTTCGAATCGATGGCGTGATTGGCCCCATGGAAGCCGCTGTCACACAATTTCAGTAGACTTTGAAGAATTATTTTTTGTTTAGACATGGCCGACGGCTGAGATCCAAACCTCAATAGACCTGGTGGATGTTGAAAATTTGTATTTTTTAAATGCGCGAAATCGTTTGGGTATACAATAGCCGGTGTATCCTCCATGCTATTGGCAACAACACTGATAATTCAATGGAAGTGATTGCTTGAGGACACAAGCACATGGCAATAAGTCACTTAATGTAATTATTGGGGAATAGGCCGAAAGAAGTAAAATGAGCATCGAACGTATTTGCGTAGGTTTTATTGTTTTTTGAGAGTGTTAAGCACACGTCAAGTAAAGTTGAATAGTTTAATTTATTCGGGAAAATATATTTAGCTTTTCAAAGGTCATTTAAGTTGAGTAAGGTTAGGTAAGTTTGGAGGGCACGCGTTGAGCAATCTAGGTAACTAGGCGCTCCATTCGGAGACCTTAGGTCCATTGTGTTCGCCCTGGAAGAAGGTAGAAAAACAGATAAACATAAACTTATATGTTTTAGTCCGTTAAGAACCATATTTAGGAGGCTGAAAATAGTCAGTTTCAAATTTTAGCGAAATCGGTTACAAAATAAAGATTTTATGGCCATCAGACCCTTTATCGGCAGATCGGTCTATATTGAAGCTATATCTAAATATAGTCCAATCAGAACCATATTTAGGTCGACTTAACCTACTCACTGTTTCAAATTTCAGCGAAATCGGGTAATAAATAAGGCAGACACACAGACGTCGTTAAATTGTTCTAGAATTTTACGACAATCCGAAATATATATACTTTGTAGAGTCGGAAATTGATATTTTGATGTGTTGCAAACAGAATAACTAAATGAATATACCCCCTATCCTACGGTTGCGGGTATAAAAACAGTGCAAAGTGTCAGCTTCATTTTTAAAGGCTGTGGCGTGATCTCAACAAACAGACGGTAATGGCTAAATCTTTTTAGAATATTACGATTATTAAGAACATATATACTTCGGCGGTAGGTATAGAAACTCTCACCGGTGAGAGTACAAAGTCAGCCAATACTGGCCTCTATAGAACTCCAAAATGACAAGACGACTGAGTGCCTGGAAGGTATCCAGGCACGGTGGTGTTCATTCATTATCCTGTGTCCATGCTTTCAAAGCTCCAGTCCTGTTTCGCGAAATCCTTGGCCACAGGTTCTTTTATACCCTACAACACCAGCCCACGGCTTATTCGCGCGATCATCGTAGAAAGCGTCCACTGTACCAAAAAGTTCGCACAGTGGAAGGCCTACTAATTCCGTAGCAAAATATGCGGCCATCAGAGATCCACTACTGGCCATTTCTTCTGCCACATCGTTTTTCGCAACAACTTGATGGCCCGGTAGCCAGCGAAGCCTCACATTTTTTCCCATGGTTCGAAGAAGCTCTTTGCAACTTTTAACCAGTTTCGACCTACCACAGCTCGCCGGCAGAACCTTTATCGTCGCCTGCCTGTCCACTCCTACATCAACATCGTCTCCAGTGTCTTCAGAATCGCGAAAATTTCTGCCTGATAGACGCTGTACCCGTCGAGAATCCTGTAAGATTCCAAAAAATTTATTAAAGATTCCAGTGCCCCCATACAATTTAGACCCATTCGTGTATACAGAGGGTCTCGTCCCAAAAACGACGTAGAAGCCATTTACAAATAAGGACTCCTCTAGTTTTTAATCAGTCGCGTAGCATATAGGATGACGCCACGCGGAAACACTATCCCCCTCTAGAACGGAAGGGCACTGTAAACCGATCGGCCCTTAGTGTACGCATGATGATAGCCGCACTTCAGTGAAGGGTCGAGACAATCCCTAATACACAAGTAAATTAGTTTCTCCATTTACTTCAAAATGAAGGACGAGGGACTGTTTGCCTGTAGTCTTTGGGTAAAGAACGATCATAACGCCCAAAAGAGAGTTCTGTCCTATTTTTTGGCCTATCAAAATATTCGCTATTAGAACCACATCAAGGTAGGTCATAAAGCTCAAAAATGTTTTTTTTGGCGTTATAACCGGTCTCTCATTTTCAACGGTTTTGGGATAAAAATCACCCTAACATCCCGCCGCCAAGTTGGTAGATACAAAGCAAAATTGTTGTTCTCACGTATCAATGAGTGCTGTCCTAATCTAGTTTCAGCTGAATGATAAGGGGCCTAGTTTTTATGGCCGAATCCGAACGGCAAGCCACATGGTACCTAACAAACGTTGCCATCATTAGGATAATTTGATGATTTTAATGTCCTCGAAAGGATTCCAAGCCAGGCGTTCAGGGTCATAAGCGATAATGCTAACCACTGCGCTACATGGGCCAGGTGACTTGGTGTCAGGGGGACATCGATACCATCCGGGTTAAATTAGCCACCGTCTGAACACGCAGAGAAGTGCATATTAACCAGTAGCTCCAGCGCCTCAGAGTTAGATTTCGTTCAGGTTCTCTCATCTCTTTGAATGATTCCAATTGTTTTCGGAACCTTGGAGAGCAATCTGTTGAACCGATAGAACTCATTCACTATCTTTAGAGACTTGTAAAAACAGACCCAAGAGGCCGTCTTGATAGAATTTTCCTCGCTTTTGTACTTGTTTAGATACTCCGTGTATAGGTCCCAGTTCCCAGTTAGTTTTATTCCCCTATTAAAAAGCCTGCTCGTAGTCTGTTTAGCCCATTAACCCATGACCTTCGATTTCCTTGTCCGATTTGATGAAATTTCACATATTAATCATTTAGAGCATATTTTTATATATCTAGGGAGTAGAACAATTATCGGCTCCGACTCCGGATAAAATTGCTTGATTCCGACTCCGGAGTCGACTCCGGGCACTTAATTATTCTATGTTCTATACCCGCCTTTATAGTACAGGGGTGAGGTGCTCCAACCAATATGGGTATCAAATGAAAGATATTACTGAGTAGATTCCGAATATGCAAAAACAAGTCTGAAAATTTGACCCGGGAAGGATCTACAACGTCTTAAGGATTTGGAAACCCCCTTAACCCTAGCAGATATCAAATCGTGGATGTGAAAGGAGCCCACATTAAATACGAGGGTTATCATTTATATTTTGGGATTAGAGAATTCAAAAACAAATATTTATCATCGAAAGTCGCTTTATTGTTTTTCAAAATATTCCCCATTAAGATCAACACACTTTTGCTTGCATTTGAACCAATTGTCGAAGCAGTTTTGCCACTCTGATTGAGGTATCTCCAAAACATGCATTCTGAACGCAGCAACAGCTTCTTTAGGTGTCAAAAAACGTTAATCTCTCATTTTATTTTTTAAGTACGGGAACAAAAAATAATTCGGTGCTAAGTCAGGACCATACGGTGGTTGACTCATCAATCGATGTTTTGAGTGCTCAAAAATTCTGTTATTTCGTAGTTTTGGAGCTTTTCTTTCGACTAATTGACACGAGCCTTTTTTGAGCGAATGACAAATTGTGTGGGATATGACGCGAGCAAATTTTTTTGATAGTCCCACTAATGCCTAAGGTTATATCAATCTCACAATAGGTCACATGACGATCTTGCAATATAGTTTTTGAAACAACAACTGATTTTTGACGACCTTCCCGAAATTTGTCCTGTCCCTACCACCTCGAGTAAATTCTCCATACCATCGATAAACACTGGACCTTGATGGAACTTGATCGCAAAAAATTATTAAGTTCATCGATGCACTGTTGTTGAGTTAATCCTCGTCGAAAGTTGTAGAACCCGAAAATGTTCACGAGTTAATTCCATATTTTGGGCAAGACGAATCTTTATGTTACTGTAAACAACACAAATAGCGCTCGTATGTCAAAACGTTCTGCGTACGTATAATTTCAAAAATGTCAAGCTTTACGATAAAGCTGTCAATTGGCAGATTGCAATCCAAGGGTTGATCACTCCCGAAATAAAAAGTCAACCCTCATATCTATAACCACAAATGGTCTAAAATCTGATATAGCTCTCATTTAAACCGATTTCCCGATCGCACTCTATAAGGCGCAATTCTTATCCGATTGAACTGACAATTGAGTTATAGTAAAATAGGATAATAGAATATGGACTGCCGTTAATAAACTTGGTTAACCGGAAGACTTTCGGATCGACGCAGTCCGAGTTAAGGGCTACGAACGCGCATTTAACACTGTGGAACAGCAAAACGGCCGTTAGGATGACGAAAATCCTATGTGGAAACCCAGATTGTGAGAATACGAGGCTATTGCTGAAATGAAGTAAGCAGGAGACTAACATACAACGGTATTTAGATGAGGACACAATACCAGACATGAACAATCTAAGGCGTGGTATGGAAAACAATTTGGGAATATATAGGTTAGGTTAAGTAAGAGTGGCAGTCCTTTACAGACTCACTTAGACAATTTTAAGTCCATTGTGATACCACAATAGCGATAGACCAAGGCTTCTGGCGAACGACCCTTGGACTGGTAATCCAAGCACGCTATCAACTCGGCTAACGGGGCGCCCGTAAGTAGCGAGAAATTTCTCAAATAGATTTTCTTTTTCGAGGTTACTTTTTAGTGAGGAATATATTGGGTTGCCCAAAAAGTAATTGCGGATTTTTTAAAAGAAAGTAAATGCATTTTTAATAAAACTTAGAATAAACTTAAATCAAATATACTTTTTTTACACTTTTTTTCTAAAGCAAGCTAAAAGTAAAAGCTGATAACTGACAGAAGAAAGAATGCAATTACAGAGTCACAAGCTGTGAAAAAATTTGTCAACGCCGACTATATGAAAAATCCGCAATTACTTTTTGGGCAACCCAATATATAGGTGTATGTCCATAGTGACATCTGGCGAATTAATATTTGAACCCTCTTTTCAACCTAACCTAAAATAGAATTATAAATATATCAATGATGGTGGGTATTAAAAGGTCAGCACAGCCGAACTTGACGCGTTTTTATTACTTGTTAAAATTCACAGTTTAGGAAATTATAAGCATTTATTTGACAAAATATCAATTTTAACATACATCATGGTTATTTCGCATTATTTGTACTTCTTACCATATGCACCCTTCGTTGCCTACGACTTTTGTGCCATTTAAAAATAATCAAAGCAAACAGAGTCCTTATTACAGCATAGATAACTTCAACCATACTTAAAGCAGATGCTCCCAAGCACAAGCCTAGAACTCCTCCGAAATTTGCTGCCAAATCCATATAGGTGTATTGCAAACGGGCTGCATATTTCGTCATGGTATTTTTTGCAAAGTAAATGTCGACATCAATTTCGGGATCAGTAGTATTGGGGCTACATAACGTAATGGCACAATTATTGAAGTACAATGTCAAAAAAAAATCAAAAATGCTTGTTTTACCTTTGTAGGGGTTGTGAGTTTATTGAAACCAGAAATAGCAGTGATACACAGTTGTGAACGCAATCGCAAACCATGCCACGGCGAGTATCGTTGATATACTCATCCTGCAGCGGTCCCTTGAGGTAATTGAAGATATCTTAAGGGATTGAGATTAGAAAAAGAATGGAGGTAAAATGGCTTTAAGAATGGAACCATGGAACGTTAGTAAGTTAGAGGTTATAATTATCATAAAATTTTTGCGCCTATGTTTACCTTTCGCAGCAATCTTTCGCTACCAATTATGGCAGCGAGCGTAATTTAAACTAGTAATTTAAGATATTTCCATTTGTAGACACTTTACCATGCAAGAAAAGCAAAAATTCTTATGAACAAGTAAAAAGGCGTTAAGTTCGGCCGGGCCGAACTTTGGATACCCACCACCTCGGGCATATATGTAAACCACGTTTCGTCAAAATCCGGTGAAAAATGCATACCTTATGCCCCATAGCAGCTATATAGACATTTGATCCGATTAAGACCAAATACTTATAAGTACAAGTCATTGTTCAAATGCGCCTTTTATGGCCCCAAAACCTTAAATCATGAGATCGGTCTATATGGCAGCTATATCAAAATCTGAACCGATCTGGGCCAAATTGAAGAAGGATGTCGAAGGGCCCAAGACAACTCACTGTCCCAAATTTCGGCGACATCGGACAATAAATGCGTCTTTTATGGGCTCAAAACCTTAAATCGAGAGATCGGTCTATATGGCAGTTATATCCAAATCTGGACCGATCTGGGCCAAGTTGAAGAAGGATGTCGAAGGGCGTAACACAACTCACTGTCCAAAATTTCAAATTTTGGCAAAATCGGACAATAAATGCTCCTTTTATGGGGGCAAGATCTTTAATCGAGAGATCGGTCTATATGGCAGCTATATCCAAATCTGGACCGTTCTGAGTTCGACTGGCCTAAGACAACTCACTGTCCAAAATTTCAGCAAAATCGGATAATAAATGTGGCTTTTATGGGCCTAAGACCCTTAATCGGCGGATCGGTCTATATGGGGGCTATATCAAGAAATAGTCCGATATATCCCATCTTCGAACTTAACCTGCTTACGGACAAAAAAAGAATCTGTGCAAAATTTCAGCTCAATATCTCTATTTTTAAAGACTGTAGCGTGATTTAAACAGACAGGCGGACAGACGGACAGATATGGCTAGATCGTCTTAGATTTTTACGCTGATCAAGAATATATATTCTTTATAGTGTCGGAAATGGATATTTCGATGTGTTGCAAACGGGATGACAAAATGAATATACCCCCATCCTTCGGTGGTGGGTATAAAAATTATAATTTTCTTTCATGAATTCCTTTTTAAAAAAAGGATTTCGTCAGCGAAAATATTATTAATCTTAATGGTTCATATGGGATCATATCCTAGTAATGGTAATTATACCCTACACCACTACTGTGGTACAGGGTATTATAACTTAGTGCATTTGTTTGTAACACCCAAAAGGAAGAGAGTTAGACCCATTCATGAGTATACCGATCGACTCAGAATCACTTTCTGATTCGATTTAGCTATATCCGTCTGTCCATGTTAATTTGTGTACAAACTACAGGTCGCTATTTTCATCCGATCGTCTTCAAATTTGGTATGGGAAAAATTCGGTTCAGATTTGGATATAGCTGCCCGATTTGCAGTAATACAGCAATAAAATGGTTATTTGTTAACCGATTCACTCGAAATTAGGCAAGAATAGTTTTGTTTTGAACCTTGCCATTACTGGTTAATTTAATAGAAGTCGGTTCAGATTTGGATATAGCTCCCATATATATGTTCGTCCGATTTGCAGTAACATACATCAATAAAATGGTAATTTGTTAACCGATTCTCTCGAAATTTGGCAAGAAAGGTTTCCTTGTGACTCACAATATTATTGGTAAATTTCATAGAAATCGGTTCAGATTTGGATATAGCTCCCACATATATGTTCGTCCGATTTGCTGTAATATAGCAATAAAATGGTCATTTGTTAACCGATTCTCTCACACTTCGGCAGAAAGGATTTTCTTATGACTCAAGATGTTACTGGTCCACCTGTCTGTTGAAATCACACTACAGTCTTACAAAAGGAAGATATTGAACTGAAACTTTGCACAGGTTCTTTTTTTTTGTCTATAAGCAGGTTAAAATCGAAGATGGCCTATATCGGACTATATCTTGGTATAGCCCCCATATAGACCGATACGCCGATTTAGGGTCTAAGGCCCATAAAACCACATTTATTATCCGATTTTGCTGAAATTTGGGATAGTGAGTTGTGTTAGGCCTTTCGACATCTTTCTTCAATTTGGCCCAGATTTGGATATAGCTGCCACATAGAACGATCTCTCGATTTAAGGTCCTGGGCCCATAAAAGGCGCATTTATTGTCCAATTTTACCAAAATTTGGGACAGTGGGATGCGTTAGACCCTTCGACATCCTTCTTCAGTTTGGCCCAGATCGGTCTTGATTTGGATATAGCTGCCATATAGACCGATCTGTCAATTTAAGGATTTGGGCCCAAAAAAGCGCATTTTCTGTCCGATGTCGCCGAAATTTGGGACAGTGAATACAGTTAAGCCCCTCGACATTCTTCTGCAATATGGAACAGATTGGTTCAGATTTGGATATAGCTGACATATAGACCGATCTCTCGATGTAAGGTTTTGGGCCCATAAAAGGCGTATTTATTGTCCGATGTCGCCGAAATTTGGGACAGTAAGTTAAGTTAGGCCCTTCGACATTCTTCTTCAATTTGGCTCAGATTTCGCCATAAAAGGCGCATTTATTGTCCGATTTCGACGAATTTGTTAATTTTTTCTGCAACTTGGCCCAATTCGGTCCAGATTTATATAGCTTCTATATAGACCGATATCGCGATTTAAAGTCTTGGCCCCATAAAAGGCGCATTTATAATCCGATTTCACTGAAATTTGACACAGTGACTTATGTTAAGCTGTTCGACATCCGTTTCGTATATATTTCAGATCGGTTTATTTTTAGATATAGCTACTAAAAAGACCAATATTTTGTTATACACAATTGAACAATGACTTGTACTTATTAGTATTTGGTCCAAATCGGAACATATTTCGATATAGCTGATATGGGGCATAAGCTATGCATTTTTCACCGGATTTTGATGAAAAGTGTTTTTTTATATATATTCCCGATGTGGTGGGTATCCACATATTTCGATATAGCTGATATGGGGCATAAGGTATGCATTTTTCACCGGATTTTGATGAAAGGTGGTTTACATATATTCCCGAAGTGGTGGGTATCCACCTCGAATATATGGCCCGGCCGAACTTTACGCCTTTTTACTTGTTTTTCATTAAATTTCATTGAAATAGGTTGAGATATTACTCTATCTATCGGTCTATTTTGTAGCTATATCCAAATATTGTCCGTTCTGGACCACATTGGACAGGAAAGGGTAGGGTTCCATTGCAATCGAATGAAAAATGAGCAATTTATTGCCACAAGACATTATGTCGGGAGATCGATCTACATAGCGACTATATATAACTATAGTTCGATGAGAAACCAAAATTGTTTGCAAAATGTTTTATATGGCCAAGATATCTGCAAAATTAGAAATACCCAGCTTTTGGTTATGTATGGGTAAATAACCGGGTATTTACCCGATTTACCCGGTAAGTAACCAAAAGTTATTTACCCATCGCCTATCCATGAGTCCTTTCCTTTTTAGATTTCAACTTCATAATTACTGTTTATTCCTTACCTTTATGTTCGTAGATGCACTTCAGATCTGATACTCTGCACTCCTTGTTACGGTATTGAGCTATTCAATAATAAATATTAACATGTACTCTATTGTGCGAGTAATCTTAAAATTCTTACGCATTCCAGGAAAAAACATTGACAGCGTACAATTGCAATATTTCATCACAAATTTCTGTTCACATTGGACCTGACAATTCAATCGATTAAAGGGTAGACCTTCTATTCGATCATATTTCGATGATTTTTCATCCTAAACAAGCAAAAAAAAAAATTATATTGAAAATATGTATGACAACACAGATTATTGACTACTTACCGCAAAGAGACAATTTCGCTTTTGTGGATCAATGCTTCGCGTATTAGTTGAAGTCTCCGTAATTAAGGGCGTCACCATGATGTTATTGCGTGTATTTTGTTGTAAAATGTGGAAAAGAGAATCACTCCATTCATCGGCTTCTTTTATCAAAATCTGGAGGGGAAAAAATTAAAACTATTTTTGCATTCCATTGAAATTGACTCTTGTATCGTACACTTTATAAATCGTCCAATACTTACACTGAATGAAAAAGGAAGCTTGCTGCCAGGCCTAACGTAGTCTTTGTTATAGCGCAATTTAAATGATAAACCAGATCCTTCGCCTCCTGTTCTGGCTCTCCAAGGATAATAGTTATCGCTTAACTAGAAGAAAGAAAAGGAGTTGAAAAGAGTGGGAAAATAGAAAATAACTTGCAATGACAAGTTTAAATAGATTTTATTTCCTACATCACTACTGTGACACAGAGGATTGTAACGTATGCATTTGTTTGTAATACCCAGAAGGAACAGAGATAGACCCATTGTTGAGTGTACGGATCGACTCAAAACCACTCTCTGATTCGGTTCGTCTGTCTCTCCGTCTGCCAATTTGCTCTTCGGGTTCGGGTGCTGAGTTGCTCTTGGGGTTCTTTTATGGTAACCACTCCATATACATTAAATTTAAGAGCGAACAATTTTTATTGAAGTGTGTTTTTCCGTTGGCTACCTATTAGGGATTTTTTTTTACAGAAACCACGTTTGTGATTTTTCATTCTTTTGAAAGTGGACAATCCTGTCCTTAAATTATGAATTTTTCTTTTAAATTGAATTGTATTGAATACTGAGGGAAAAATAAAGTGAATTTTTTATTGTAGTGTGTTTTTCCATTAGCTTCCTATTAGGGACGTTTTTTTACAGAAACCATGTTTATGATTGTTCATTATTTTGAAAGTGGACAATCCTGTCCTTAAATTATGAATTTTTCTATTAAATGGAATTGTATTGCATTGAATTGAAATGTAATGTATATACTTTGTTTTAATTAAATGAATGGTAATTCGAAATACCCAAATCTGCATAGTTTGTAAAAGAATTACCTAACAAACGTCATTTCGTACTAAAGAAATTACATAGAATTGAAACATTCATGAATAAGTTGCCTTTTTACAAACTTACGGTCGGTAACTTATTCTCCAGTGCTCGATCGGTAAGATCCTCCTTTTTTCATCTCATCTCTTTTTCTCTTACCCTAGCTTTAATCAACTTTAACTCACTTACCAACCTTTATAACGTTTACTGAAATACCACGGTGTTATTGTTTTTATTTTCTTTCGCTTGTTATTCTACAATCCGGAGGAATAACAAGCATTCTCATCCGTCATACAGTCCACTCACAGTGGGATCCTTCCAATTTGCATGGGCGGTGTTGTTATCAAATTTTAATTTATTACCATCATCGTCGTTGTGTAGATATATTCCGTTTGTTAAAATCTAATTGGAAGACTCCCCCAACACCTCTTTATAAAGTTTTGAAAAATTTACAACGTATACGTCTTGTATGAGGTATATAGCCAGTGGACGGGGAAATAGGATCGGTCCATTGAAAATATAGAGCTTAAAGTCCTTTGGAGCAAAAAATGTAACTTTCTGCATATACCTGGTCAGCCATTTATACAAAACAAATAAAATTTCTAAAAGTCCACGAGAGAAAAAACTACACAACTTTGATTCATAGAATGAACTGTTTGACATAACCAGGGATAAAGGCGAACAGATGTGCAAGGAGGATGAAAACCTCTACAAACTGCAAATTAAGAGCAAAGAGCGTTGATTATACCAACGGCAAACATGGTGTTGTCAATACCATTCAATCATCTAAGCGAAAGAGGCTATGGAAGAGGGTGTGTCCACACTTACCTGCTTAGGAATAACTGATTGTTTCGAAAGCAGCACGGACTTATTCAACAACGTATGAAAATTTAGCATCAACGACCAAAAGGAAGCATAAACCAATAGGCCCAAAGCTGTTGTCCCACGGAGCAAAAACAGTATGGCCCAGCTTTCAGCTGAGGGCATTGAAAAACCAACCCTATGTAAATCAGTAATCCAAAAAGCTATCGTCAAGGAAACTGTAGGGATGAAAGAGTACTTGGCAAGCGCCAGAGATGGTCTGTATGTTGGTTTTCATACCCACCACCAAAGGATGGGGGTATATTCATTTTGTCATTCAGTTTGCAACACATCGAAATATCCATTTCCGACCCTATAAAGTATATATATTCTTGAACAGCGTAAAAATCTATGACTATCTAGACATGTCCGTCCGTCTGTCTGTTGAAATCACGCTACAGTCTTTAAAAATAGAGATATTGAGCTGAAACTTTGCACAGATTCTTTTTTTTGTCCATAAGCAGGTAAAGTTCGAAGATGGGCTATATCGGACTATATCTTGATATAGCCCCCATATAGACCGTTCGGCCGACTTAGGGTCTTAGTCCCATAAAATCCACATTTATTATCCTATTTTGCAGAAATTTAAGACAGTGAGTCCTTTCGACATCCTTCGTCAATTTGGCGCAGATCGGAAAAGATTTGGACATAGAGGCCATGTAGACCGATCCACTGATTTAGGGTCTTTGGCCCATGAAAGCCACATTTATTATCCGATTTTGCTCAATTTGGCCCTGATCGGTAAAGATTTGGATATAGCTGCTATGTAGACCGATCTACCGATTTAGGGTCTTAGGCCCATATAAGGCACATTTATAATCCGATTTTGCTGAAATTTGGGACAGTGAGTTGCGTAAGGCCCTTCAACATCTTTCTTAAATTTGGCTCAGATCGGTCCAGATTTGAATATAGCTGCCATATAGACCGATCTCTCGATTTAAGGTTTTGGGCCCATAAAAGGCGCATTTAATGTCCAATGTCGCCGAAATTTGGGACAGTGAGTTAAGTTGAGCCCCTCGATATTCCTCTGCAATATGGCATAGAGCGGTCCAGATTTGGATATAGCTGCCATATAGACCGATCTCTCGATTTAAGGTTTTAGGCCCATTCAAAGAGTAATTATTGTCCGATGTCGGATTTTAAGTCTAGGCCCTATGAAAGGCTCATTTATAATCAGATTTCATTGAAATTTGACATAGTGACTTATTTTAGGCTTTCGATGGATCTATGATTCACATCGGTTTATTTTTAGATATAGCTAATTTAAAGACCAAAATTTTGTTACACACAATTGAACAATGACTTGTACTTATTAGTATTTGGTTCAACTCGGAACATATTTCGATATAGCTGCTATGGGGCATAAGGTATGCCTTTTTCACCCGATTTCGACGAAAGGTGGCTTACATATATACCTGAGGTGGTGGGTATCCAAAGTTTGCACAAAAATTTTGCACAAATACTCCTTATTAGTGTAGCTCGGTTGGGATTGTTTTGATATAGCTACCATATAAACCGATCTTGGGCTTGACTTCTTGAGTCTCTAGAGGGCGCAATTCTGGTCCGATTTGACTGAAATCTTGCACGTAGTGTTTTGTTAGCACTTCCAACAACTACGCTAAGTATGGTTAAAATCGTTTAATGTTTTGGTATAGCTACCATATAAACGGATCTTGGGTCTTGACTTCTTGAGCTTCCGGAGGTCTCAATTCTCGTCCGATTTAACTGAAATTTCGCACGTAGTGTTTTGGTATCACTCTCAACAACTGTGCTAAGTATGATTCAAATCGGTTCATAATCTGGTATAGCTGTCATTTAAACCGATCTTGGATCTTGACTTCTTGAGCCAATAGCGCGCGCAATTCTCATTCCATTTGGCTGAAATTTCGCATGAGGTGTTTTGTTATGACTTCCAATAACTGTGTATGGTTTGTTATGACTTCCAATAACTAAGTAGGGCGTTAATCGGTATAGACCTGATATAGCTGCCATATAAACCGATCTGGGATCTTGACTTCTTGAACCTCTAAAGGGCGCAATTCTCATCCGATTTGGTTGAACTTTTGTACAACGGCTTCACTCATTACCTTCATCATACGTGTCTATTATGGTCTGAATCGATCAATAGCTTGATACAGCTCCCATATAAACTTATCTCCCGGTTTTGCTTCTTGAGCCCCTACAAGACGCAATTCTTATCCGAATGGACTGAAATATTACACAACGACTTCTACAATGTTCAACATTCATTTGTGGTCCAAATCGGACCATAACTTGATATAGCTCCAATGGCATAACAATTCATATTCAATATTTTTTGTTCGCCTAAAAAGAGATACCGCGCATAGAACTCGACAAATGCTTTCCATAGTGGAGGGTATATAAGATTCGGCCCGGCCGAACTTAGCATGCTCTTACTTGTTTTTATTTATTTTTGTCTTCAACAAATCTTGGCCTTCCTAAAGATGTAAATGTTTCTAGCCATTCTTAAATGGTACATTATTTACTAGTTTTTTTTCGAACTTATCGCACTGTACAAGAAAATGTCTTTGGCATTAGATTACCAAACTGATTTCAAGTTTTTAAGCTAAGTATCTGGTTTCTAATTCCATACAAATTACCTGCTTCATTTTTGATTCTGTCGAAACCATCGAGTTGAACACCAAACAAATACCCCTTTCGGTGCGTTCTTGAACAAATATTTTGCAGCAATCATATTCAGTGTCATCGTAAATGCACCAGTCGAAAATCTCTTCACAACGAAATGCCACGAAGAGAAGCAAATCGTATAGAATTATGTTGTACACAGAATATGGTATTCTGCGAATTTTAAGAAAATCATGTATATTACCAAGGGAAGTAAAGGTTACTTGCTCCAGAGCAGCCAAAAGTTCCGCAAATATTCGCTTAGTCTCCATACTGGGATTACGAGGAAGAAATTTTTCTTCGGCCAATGTATAACGTATCCAATTGACATGATTTAACGGACATACGGCTACAGCGGGAAAGGAAGTTGTGTATATGGGCTCCCTGGAAGTGTCCACTAAGGTGATAAGAACCTGATCCCGATGTCGTTGCGTAAGCATAGTATACATGGTGATGCAACCGGCTATTGAGGTCAGCACTACCGCTAACCAAAAAACTCGGAGTACGGTACGGGTTTCAGTTGCCCATATATATTGGGCCCCATGACATGAGTTGTTACAAAATTTTAAAGTTCCTTTAAAAATTTTAAATTTTGGTTGTGAATTTTGACGAGGGAGATTTTCTTTAAATGTCAAAAGTCCTGGGGGTTGCCCAAAGTTGACATTTTTATTTTGCACAAAATCTTTGGGATACAACAACATGAGTGTTCTTGCAAAGCCTTAAGAACTAACACTAATCGCTGTATTGATGGCCAATAGGCAACTTTTGTTGCAGTTAATGAATAAAATTGTACGTTTGTGACTTTAACAAATAATTGTAATCACCAAACATAAAGGTGTTCATTATGACTTGACAAACTTTAAGGTGTTCATTATGACTTAATTATGGTCAAACTTCTACGAAAATTATAAGGCCAAAAGGTTTGATTTTGGGTGTGGTATTTGTAGGCATTAATGAAAAATTGCGTTGTTTTGTGCCCCATTTTTTGTTACAAATGTAGAAAAGCCATGTATTCACACCTTTAGTAAAGTCAGATGGTAGGCTCATGACAAAACTGTAATCGGATGTGTATTACATAGGGCTCAAGGTAAACAATACGATAATCAGGGCGGGGCAAAACATGCTTCCAGGAAGCTTTTTTGCGAACAGGTCGATAGCGTTAATGACGCCGCTGAGATAAACAAGTAAGAGCGCGCTAAGTTCAGCCGGGCCGATTTTTATATAACCTCCACCATGGATCGCATTTGTCGAGTTCTATGCGCGATATCTCTTTTTAGGCAAACAAAGAATATTGAATAAGAACTGTTTTGCTATTGGAGCTATATCAAGTTATAGTCCTATTCGGAGCATAAATGAATGCTAAACATTGTAGAAGTCATTGTGTAATATTTCAGTTCATTTGGATAAGAATTGCTCCTTGTAGGGGCTCAAGAAGCAAAATCGGGAGATAGGTTTATATGGGAGCTATATCAAGCTACTGATCGATTCAGACCATATTAAACACGTATATTGAAGGTCATGAGAGAAGCCGTTGTACAAAATTTCTGCAAAATCGGATGATAATTGCGCCCTCTAGAGGCTCAAGAAGTCGAGATCCCAGATGGGTTAATATCGCAGCTATATAACATTATGAACCGATTTGAATCATACTTAACACAGTTGTTGGAAATGATACCAAAACACTACGGGCAAAATTTCAGTCAAATCGGCGCTTTAGAGGCTCAAGAAGTCAAGACCCATGATCGGTTTATAAGGCAGCTATATCAAAATATGAACCGATTTGAACCATACTTAGCACAGTTATTGGAAGTCATAACAAAACCCCTCAAGCAAAATTTCAGTCAAATCGGATAAGAATTGCGCGCTCTATTGGCTCAACTATACCAGATTATGTACCGATTTGAATCATACTGAAGACAGTTGTTGGAAGTGGTACCAAAACACTACGGGCAAAATTTCAGTCAAATCGGACGAAAATTGTGCCCTCAAGAGGCTTAAGAAGTCAAGACCCAAGATCGGTTTATATGGCAACTATATCAAAACATGGACCGATTTAAACCATACATAGCGCAGTTGTTGGAAGTGATACCAAAACATCACGTGCAAAATTTCAGACAAATGGGACGAGAATTGCTCTCTGGGGGCTCAAGAAGTCAAGACCCAAGATCGGTTTATATGGCAGCTATATCAAAAAATGGATCGATTTGGCCCATTTACAATTCCAACCGACGTACACTAATAACAAGTATTTGTGCAAAATTTCAAGTGGCTAGCGTAAGTTAGCGTGCTTTCAACAGACAGACGGACGGACGGACAGAAGGACATGGCTAGATCCACTTAAAATGACATGACGATCAAGAATATATATACTTTATGGAGTCTCAGACGCATATTTGACGAAGTGACGTTACAAACAGAATGACGAAATTAGTATACCCCCATCCTATGGTGGAGGGTATAAAAAGATTTTCTCAGAAACCTGTGTCCAAACTGAAACGTTGGTAGACGACATGGGAGTGAGAGCAGAGGCAACGGAAGACATGTTGAGTCTTTTGATGAAAATACGATGAGACTCACGAAGTCACCGGATTCTTGGAATAACGATCCTTAAAGAAGGCTTATCATTACAGAATTTATGGTAAAGAAATCGAATACCTAAGACCATACTTGAGGTCGAGTGTGAGGCACTGGTGCGCCACAGTCTTGGGTTGCGGATGACCTTCCAAAGGGTCATGCTACACCGATGGATCAAAGGTAGAGGACAGAGTGGGCTTGAGAACCTAGGGGCATAAGTCTGTTTCCGACAGACTGACCATAATACGATCCCACAGGTGGAGATCCGGGCGATCACGGAATGCGTGAGGTGATGTGGTGTTATCGCGAGGACGACGAGTGTAAACATTTTTATGTACAGTAAACTGACCATCAGGGCAATAACAACCAGGACCGTTAGATCACGAACGGTCTTGAGGTGTAAGAAGGAGATTAATGCCTTCTTTGAGAATAACACAATCCGCATTGTTTGTGTGCTCGCCACAGCCACAGTATGGGAGAATGAACGAGTAGATGATTTGGCAGTGACAGCAAGAGGACTGCCGTCAATAAACTTGACAATTCCGAGGCGTTTCGGGGCAAAGCAATCCAAGTTTAGGGTGTAAGCTACAAACGCATGGAACATTGTGGAACAGCAAAATGGTCGGTAGGACGACGAAAATCCTATGGGGAGATCCGTAACATGAGAAGACGACACTATTACTGAATGGAAGTAAGAATGATGCCAGTATAACTTTCGGTATCATAACGGGTCACATAGGATTACCAACTCACCTATGCATAATAGGTGCGGCGAGTGATAGCATTTGTAGGGCTTGTGGGAAAGATGATGAGACGTTGGAGCATTTCCTATGTCATTGCTGGACATTCGCTGCTAACAAGCACTTAGGTGGGGACACAATACAAGACATGAACCACTTAGGGTATGAAAAACAATAAGCGATGTTGTTAGCGGCACGGAATTCCTGACTTAGGTTTTTATTCGGGGTTCCTTTTTAGTATTTAGAGTGAACCATAAGCCGATTAGTGGCGCCCGCCAACCTAGGGCCTCGGAATTTTGCCCACGACCTCGGCTCTAACCACTTAAAATTTCAAAGAGATGTGCCTACCCTTTCTCATACGGCATATTATTTACAGTTTTTCTCCCAATGTGCGACGTTGAAAATAGCGAACGCTTCGGCTGAAATATATGGCCGAGTCTTCGAAAATTGGATCCAACGTATTTTTAGATGAGAACGTGTCCGCGATGGCCTAATGAACGAAGTCGAGTTGCATTCATAAATGTTTTGATTGTATTTCAAATCGATAACAAAGATTTAGAAGTATCTGTTGGCATTTTATTTAAAAAAAGTTGTCTAGACCTCATTGGACAACCTGATACAAAGTATTTGAGAGTAGAGCCAAGTATCTAGGTACCCACTTGACCCACAGAATACCTCTCAAATCAGTCATATTTATACCCTTTGGTAATATAGGGGTCAAAATAAATTTCTTTGGTAGTAGAGCACGAATTCGATATCCGCAATCGCCCGCATTTATTTATTGTATTTACACGACATGGCAATATAGGGTTCAATTAAGTGAGTTAAAAAAGGCTCAGTGGAGCGGGCTTGAATTGGCTAGTTATGTGTAAAAAGTAGGGCTGGGGACTCCGGGACGATTTCTCGACTCCGACTCCGGAGTCGATTCCGAGCAATTAATATTTTTTAAGTTTTGTAACAAAATGTTAAAAAAAATTAATTTTTAAAAAATACTTAATAAAAATTCTAACCCAATATGATTTTATAACAAAAACAAAATGTTTCTTAATATTTTATGACCATTTAGCAAGGAAAGTGGATTTGAATGATTTGGACATAAAGCTCCACCTGCTTTCAAAAGTAGTAGGCTTATCGACATTACTTTTTTTGTGTAGAAGACCAGCAAAAGGTTTCCAGAAATCTCACTCCTAAGAATTTTGAGAAATTTGTTTGTTTGCTAACTTTCGAGAAGCATTTTTTCCCCAAAACATGGCCCTATATAAAGTTTTTTTTTATTTGTCCAATTTATGCCAAATCAAATTGTTGGGGATACCCCATTATTAACACGAGCGAGAATATTTTGAAGACAGTTCTATTCTTGCATATTTTTCTACCCATTCGTCGGTAATGGGTTAAGTCCATTCGTTCAATAGATATACGGATTTTTAATATTTTTATACCCCTCTTACAAGAAAAAGAGATAGACACCTTAACAAGCATAGCAATAGAGTCAGGATCACTTTCTGATTCCATTTAGCTATGTCCGTCTATTTGTCCGTCTCCGTCTGTCTGTCTTTTTGTCCAAGTAAATTTATGTATAAATTTTTTACAACCATATTTTTTTGGCCTTGAAACGAAGCCTATTGAAATTGGAAGAAATTGGCTTAGATTTGGATACAGCTTCCACATAAAACTGCAATAAAATCATCATTTGTCAATATAGTCTCTAATGACTCTTCTGATCACTAGTGAATTACATAGATATTGGTTCAGATTTAGATACAGCTCCCATGTATATGTGTCGCCCGATTTTCACTTCTAGAGCAAGCGCAGTTTTCAGCCGATCTTCTCAAAATTTTGCACAACTATTTCCCCTATGACTCCTAAAATATGTACGGATTTTGGTCGAAATTCTTCACAGAGAAAAATTTTTAGTAAAATTTTTCCAAAAACAAAATTTCAATCCAAATTTCTAAGACAAAATTCAATGAAATTTTTTCTAAGGCTTAAAATGTTATTGAAATTTTTTCTAAAGCATAACATTTTATTGAAATTTCCAAAATAAAGGAAATTTTTTCCAATCATAAAATTCAAGAATTTTTTTCTACCCATTACAATACAGTATATACAATCTTGATCGTCTCGACGTTCTGAGTCGATCTTGCCATGTCCGTCCATCCGTCGAAATCACAATTGTGTAAAGTTAGCCGCTTGAAATTTTGCACACATACTTAATATTGATGTAGGTCGTTTTGAATTGCTAACGGTTCATATCGGTTCAGATTTAGATATAGCTCCCACATTAACCGATCTCCCGATTTAACTTCTTAGGCCCCTGAATTTTTTTTACGATTTGGCTGAAATTTTGCATTCTACGTTTTGTCGTTACTTCCAATCACAAAATCGGTCTATAACCTGATATAGCTCCCATATAAACCGTTCTCCCGATTTGAATTCTTGAGCCCTTACAAGTCGCAATTTTTGTCAGATTTGGCTGATATTTTTCATTTAGTGTTCTGTTATAACATCCAACAACTCGGCTTAGTACAGTCCAAATCGATCAATAACCTGATATAAACCCCATATAAACCGATCTCCCGATTTGGATTCTTGAGCTCTTACAAGCAGCAATTTTGCATTTAGTGTTCTGTTATGACTTCCTACAACTGTGTACGGTCTCTCGATTATCCTTGTTCGGTTCCTAGAAACTTTAACTTTTGGTGGTTTGGCAGAAGTTTGGTATGTAGAACAAAATTATGCCCTTCAAAGAAATTTATTTTGTATATATTTTGAGCGGCATCCATGGTTCCCAAGTTTCGGGTCGGCTGAACCTAGCACGCTTTTACTTGTTTTAAAACATTTTTTTCAATTTTTCTTACAACTTTCTTTGTCTGTATATCCTGTATGTTGTGTAGGGTAGCAAAGCTCGACTTTAGGCCATTTTTACTGGTATTTTCTAAAAACTTTTATAATTTTTTGTAGGACTTTTTCATTTGAAAACACTGTACGTCGTGGTGGTTTTCAGATTTTTTGATACCAGAAAATCAAGTTTCACAATGTTTTTGAATGTAATAACAATCTTAATTTTTTTTATGACAACAATTACCTTTTTAATCCTCGATTCGGGTGAAATCAACGAATTAAACACAAAACATATACCCCTTTCTGTCCGTTCCGGAACGAAAATCTTGCAACAATCGTGTTGAGTGCGATCGTAAACACACCATTTGAATATTTCATCGCACCGCAAAGCCATAAAAGCGGCCAAATCATAAAGTATAATTTTCTGCATCTTCTTGGGCAATTTTTTGTACTTCAAAATATTTTCGATAACACTAAGTCTTGTGAAAGTTATACGCTCCATGACAGAGAGGAGATCAACAAATATTTCTCGAACTTGAGAGCTAGCGTTGGGGTGCAGAAAGGCCTGTGCGGCTATTTGGTGGCGCATCCAATTAATGTGATTAGAAGGACACACTGCCACCGCAGGAAATTTGATGGTATATATGGGCAGACGTGATGTTTCCACAACGGTGATAAGGATTTGGTTATTCTGGCGTTTGGTCAACCAGACAGACATCAATATACAACCACCAATGGCTAGCAACACTATGGATAACCAAAAGGTGCGAATTTTGCGACTACTGCCTGGGGAGCAAATATATTGGGCCCCATGAAAACAATTGCTGATGAATGTCCACACTGGTACCGGTATTGAGGGTTTCGGAGTAAGGAATCTCAGCAGCCCCACAGGATGTTCAAAGTTCGTATTTTTGTATTGAGCCAATTCATTGGGATAGAACATAGTGATGATGTGGTCCCAATGCGAGTGTAACGAATACTGATATGGATGTTTTGTGTCTTTGGCAGAACCTTAACTAAATGTTCCTAGTCAATGCAGACAGACACTTGCAATTATTGCGGTTGTTGACTTGGTAAAAAGTGAATAAAGGCATTTAAAGTGGGGAAGTGCATTAAATCTTTTTGGTATTATTTCTGTGCCAAGGGCTCGTTGAGTTGAATAGTCAAACGCTTTTACCAAGAAAAGGAATAATGATGTCAGTACTTAGCTTTGATACCACTTTTGCTTGTAACCCCAAGTTAATGGGGTAATCAACCTTTTCAGACGACTTTTTTAATACGCAAAATAAGCACCTGAAATTTCTAACTTTAAAAGACAACTGGATAGAGAATAACCAAAGTGGATGAGATAAAAATGATTATATTAGGGGGAGGTCGGTGAAAACTGACCTACATGTGTTCGTATAATTGATATTGGGGACCCATGTGGAGAAAGAACATTTAAACCTTGGACAAGAATTAGGTGAACCGGGCTCTCGGAGATTGAATAAACAAAATTTTTAAGGAATAGAGTTATGGCGTAGAGTAAAGGGAGGTGATGTCACATGGCACACCGTTGAGAAGTATCAAAGCTTTTGTGCGTGACTTCTACTGCTAAGAATCCTTAATGAGTTTTAGTGATATGGTGCATGGAAGTGAAACAAAATCAATAGAGACAACGGCAAGTTCAAAGTTCTAGTCCGTAGACGACTGAGAACTATTAATGCCAACTGTGAAACTTTAGTACAATAGATGTATGGATGAAATGAATGGTTGGAACCGTAGCACAAACGCCAAGAGAAAGCTATCGCTTAGTATGTTGCACGAATCAAAGTTATATTAACTCATCAACAAGTAAAAAGCATTAAGTTCGGCCGGGCCGAACTTTGGATACCCACCATCTCGGGTATATATGTAAACATCCCTTCGCCATGATCCGGTGAAAATTGGATGACTAATGCACCCAAATTCGGCACGGACATTGAGAGGTCTAATAAATATAAGTCAATGTTGAATTTTGTATTTCAAATTTCAACAAAATTGGGTAATAAATAAAGCTTTTATGAGCTTCAGACCCTTAAGCGGCATATCGGTCTATATATAAATACAGTACGATCCAAACCATATTTGGGACGGACGTCGGGAGACTTAAAACTACCCACTATTTCAACGAAGTAGGGTAACAAATAGAGCTTTTATAGGCTTCAGACTCTTTATCGGCAGATCGTTCAATATGGCAGCTATATCTAAATATAGTGTTGTTGATGTTGAGAGGCGTAAAACTAGGCACTAGTTCAAATTTCAGTGAAATCGGTTAAAAAATAAAGTTTTTATGGGATTCGGACCCTTTATCTGGAGATCGGTCTATATGGCAGCTATCTTTAAATATAGTCCGATTTGATCCGTATTTAGGTCGCATGTCGGGAGGCTTAAAAAAACTCACTATTTAAAATTTCAGCGAAATCGGTTAAAAAATAAAGTATTTATGGGTTTCAGACTCTTAATCGGCAGATCCGTATATATGGCAGCTATATATAAATATAGACCCATCTGAACCATATTTGGATCAGATGTCGGGAAGCCTTAATCTACTCACTGTTTCAAATTTCAGCGAAATCGGATAAAAAATAAAGCATTTATGGGCATTAGACCCTTTATTGAAAAATTGGTCTATATAGCAGCTATATCCAAATATGATCCGATTTGGCCCGTTCAAGAACTTAACCAGCCTGCATCAAAACGACGTATCTGTGCCAAATTTTAGCTCAATATCTCAATTTTTGAAAGCTGAAGGGTGATTGCAACACATGGATGGACAGACGGACAATCACACGGACATCGTCAAATCGTCTTAGAATTTTACGACGATCCGAAATAGATATACTTGTAGGGTCAGAAATTGATATTTCGATGTGTTGCAAACGGAATGACTAAATGAATATACCCCATATCCCACGGTGGTGGGTATAAAAATAATGGTTTACAATTTGTGAAGGGTCGAAATTGATACTCTGATGAATATTTCGATATCTATGTTACACGCAATGACAAAATGAATATAAACCAGTAAGGAAAGGCAAAAGTCGGGCGAAGCCGACTATATAATACCCTACACCCACCCTACAATATAAATAAATTTGGGCGATATATAAATATATATGGATATGAGAGCTATATCTAAATAAATCTAATTGAAAATCTAAATCGAAATCTGAACCGATTTTGATGAAATCTAGCAGACATATTAAGATCAATAACAAAACTAGCCGTGCCAAATTTTGTGCAGATCAGTTGAAAATTGTAGCTACTACGGCCACTTAAGTGCAAATCGGGCGATAGATATATATGGGACCTACATCGAAATCTGAACCGATTTTGATGAAATCTAGCATACATATTAAGATCAATAACAAAACTAGCCGTGCCAAATTTTGTGCAGATCGGTTGAAAATTGTTGCAACTACGGCCATTTAAGTGCAAATCGGACAATACATATAAATAGGAGCTATATCTGAATCTGAGCCGATTTCGAAGAAATCTTTCAGATATGTTAAAATCAGTAACATAACTATCTGTGCCAAATTTTGTGCAGATCGGTTGAAAATTGTAGCTACCTACAGCTATATATAAATCTGGGAAAACCATACATATGGGAGCTATATCTAAATCTGAACCGATTTTTACCAAAATCAATAGAGTTAGTCCTTGCACCACAAAAGTGTGCAAAATTTCGTAATGATTGGACATCAAATACGACCTGCTCTTTGCTAACAAAAATTCATGAACTCACAGACGGACAGACGGACGGACGGACATGGCTAAATCGAATCAGATAGTGATTCTGAGTCGATCGGTATACTTATCAATGGATCTAACTCTTCTCCTTCTTAGCGTTGCAAACAAATGCACAAACTTATAATACCATGTACCACAGTGGTGGTGTAGGATATAAATGTGAATGACAATGTGATAAGGTATTAAACAAACTGCAATAACTTGAAATATTTAGAATATTGTGAGACTTTCACCAAACCAATTACCTGTTTTATCTTAGACTCATCCGATATCAACGAATTAAAGACCAAACATATACCCCGTTCAGTGCGCTCGGTAACAAATATTCTGCAGCAATCCATATGAGTGCTATCGTAAATACACCAATCAAAAATTTCATCGCACCGCAATGACATATAATGGGCCAAGTCATAGAGGATGATATTCTCTATAGACCTGGGAATATTTCCATAGCGCAGCAACAATTCTATGGCACTTAGTCCAGTAAAGGTGAGGCGTTCCATAACGGCAAGTAAGTCATAGAAAATTTTAATCATCTCTTCGCTAGGATTTTGACGGAGGTATTTCTCCTCAGCCGATTTGTGACGCATCCAATTAATGTGATTAAAGGGACAAACGGCTACGGCTGGGTATGCTATGTGATAAATGGGCTTCTGTGATGACTCTACCACTGTCACAAGTATTTCTTCTTGATGGCGGCCTGTTAATCTCCAATACATGACAAAGCAACCGACAAAAGCTCCAACTACAATTAAAAGCCAAAATAGTCGCACCATCAAATGGTTATTAGAATCGATGGCATGATTGGCCCCATGAAGACTGCTGCCACAGAATTTCCATAAACTATGAAGAATCTTTATTTGCTTTTTCTTTGCTGGTGGCCTTCCTTTAAACCTCAACAGACCTGAAGGATGTTGAAAGTTGGTGTTTTTAAAATAGGCGAAATCGTTTGGATATAACACAACCGTTGCGTTCTCCATGTTATTGCAAACAATATTGATAACTCAATTGAAGAGGTTGGTTATGGACACAAGTTCCTGGCAATAAGTCATCTAATAATTGGGGAGCAGGGCGAAGAAAGTGAAATGTGCATCAAGTGTAACTAGGTTAATTGCTGTTTGAATGTAGCAGACATCAAAAAAAGTTTTAAACTTGGATAAATAGCAGTTTGCGTTTACTTTATTCAGGCACATGTCTGTAGCTATTCCAAAAAAGGTCATTTCATTTGGGTTTTAGTAAATCAGATTTGGAAATAAAGCAAATAGTGAGAAAATAGATTTATTTCGTTTTTTTTGTTCATAAATAAATATTTGAAGTCAAACAATGGGATTATGGAGGCCACCGAAGCGCAGAACTCCTGGGTTCGAATCCTGGCGAGGCCATCAGAAAATTTTCAGCGCTGGTTTTCCCCTCCTAAAGCTGGCAACATTTGTGAGGTACTAAGCCATGTAAAAACTTCTCTTCAAAGTGGTGTCGCACTGCGGCACGCCGTTCGGACTCGGCTATAAAAACAAGGCCCTTTATCATTGAGCATATATCTTAAATCAGACTGCACTCATTGATATGTGAAAAGTTTGCCCCTGTTCCTTAGTGCAATGTTCATTGGCAAAATTTGCAATTAGTAGTGGGATTGAATTAATTTTTTTTTTGCCATTTCTAGACCATAACATCCAATAAAATAAAATTCTGAGATTATCTTGGTATTCGGTTAACGCTAACGTTTAATCAAATGAAGCTATTCTCTCGAAATATCACAGTGTTGAATTTGGTATTTAAAATGGAGATTAATTTAAGGAAGAGTCTAAGCTTGATGAAAATTAAGAAACATTTATTTTATTATCAAAAAATTAAGAATATACAAAATTCGAAAAAATCGGTTTGGATTCAGATATATCACCCATAATTATTTTTCACCCAATACATAATTTTTATGTAATAGTTATAGTTTTGGTACGATCTTTATAAATTTGGAATGAGAAATTAGAAGTTTACATGTCTACAAAAATTCTTCAACATCGGATCAGATTTAGTTATAGGCTGGGACTCAGAGCAGAGCGCAGAGGAGCGTGTAGTGTAGCGGAGCACGCCTAATTTTGACAGAGAAGCGTGAGCGACATCTTAAGAACCCGGAGTGGTTTTTGAAACCGCTACGCTCCGAAAACATGATAAAAAACTTTTCAATACTTATTTTTATACTTTCCACCGTTTGTTATTCATAGAAAGATTAATCTCAAGAGACTCAAGAAAGTGTATTCTTGATCGTTCCAACAATTTAAGTCGATTTAGACAAGTTCATTTAGTCTGTCTCTCGAAAGCATGAGAACTTTCAAAGGAGTTTAGCTTGGCACTTGAAATATTGCACAAACACTTCCTTTTAGTGTAGGTAGATCGGGATTCTAAATGTGTCATATCGGTCCAAGTTTTGATAAAGCTGCCATATAAACCCAGCTCAGATCTTGACTTTTGAGCTTCTGGAATGCGCTATTCTTACACGATTGTTGAAATTTCTAATAAATGTGGGGCGCCCCGGTAGCCGAGTTGGTAGCGTGCTTGGATTACCAGTGCAGGGGTCGTGGGTTCGATTTGCGCCAGAAGCCTTGGTCTGTCGCTACAGTGGTATCTCAATGGACTTAAAATTGTCTAAATGAGCCTGTAACGTACTGCCACTCCTACCTAACCTAACAAATGTGCCAAGTATGGTCCAAATTGGTTCATAGCGCTATATAGCTCTCATATTAACCGATGGCCCAAATTGAAAGGTCGTCTTTAAGTCAAAGCAAGTAAAAACCTGCTGGATCGCATTTTTCAGTTCTTTGCACAGTTTCTCGTTATGTTTAAGAACTAAAATCCGATGATCGCTTTTTATGGGAATAATAAAACGTTATAGACGGAGGCAGACCATATTTGGTGTCTATGTTGGATGTTATAGAAGAAATTATTATGCAAAACTTTGGCCAAATCCGATCAGAATTGCGCCCTCTAGTGGCTCAAGAATTACAATCGAGAGATCGGTTTATAAGGGAGCTATATCAGGTTATTGGACGATACAGACTATACTTGACAAGGTCATAAAAGAAACCGATATAGAAAATTTCATCTAAATCATATAAGAATTTCGCCTTCTAGGGGCTTAAGAAGTACAATCGGGAGATCGGTATACAGGGGGGATTTATAAAGATATACAGGCCTGTTCCGATTTTCAAAAACGCAAAACGAAAAAAAAAAATAGTTTTGCCTATATTTTCTAAGTTTTCTTCTTTTATGGTTTGATATCACTTAACGTTTCTCGTGATATATACAATAGAAATTTAATTATAGTATGCATTCCAACATAGATATGGCATGTTTTACGAAATTTAAGGTAAACAAAATCTTTCGTTTTCAAGAAAACACATAATTGGAGTAGATCAAGAAAACATATAATTGGAGTAGAATATTGAAAGATGTTGCAAACTTAATGCCAAACTAAATATAACACTTTTCTAATTTCGGTGGGTATAAGAAGCATATTTATAAACAAATAGTCAATATAAATATAAAGGAGCGGGAGCGGAACGAAAAAATAATCCCGAACGGAGTTAAAAAATGTTTGCCCGAGCGGAGCAGTGTGGAAAAAAATGTACTTGCTCCGGATCCCTGGTTATAGGTCGTATATAAATATTTTAAATTTTCAAGTTTTTTTGCCTGTTAGGGCGAGATCATTAAATCTTAAAATTTTTGTTTGTTTCTCTTTCGAGACGAGCTGAATGATCGAAGATGCAAATAGAAAAGGAAAGCCAAAGGTAGCAACACGCACCAACCACTATGGGACGCGTTACGTCTTTGGTTAGAAGACTTTTCAACCATATTAGGTGTGATGGCTTCAAGGGCCGTGCGTTGGTATGTTGTATTTAAATCGTGTTAATTGCGAAAACGCATCTATGATACAATTACCATATTAACCAAGCTTATTTTTGTATAATGGCAGACATTCTGTCTGTGGTAAATTACACTTTCTTCCGTACCACACATGATTTTGTGCATCTGTTGGAAGTTGTATTGATGGCTTCGAACGCTAAGACAACGGCATTGGCTCTCGCCGTTGCTCCGTGGTCCCAGGTTCGAATCCTGGCCGGGCTCTGTCGAACTTCAAATATTTTATCTAATCGTAAATTTTATAACTGTATACATTTTCTTCCCTCGAAAATGATTTCGATTTTGTTTTTTAAGGACATCGATAGAGAACATTGCATTACGCCTCTTCTCCAAATATCGAAGATTTACCAAGAAAAAAATAATTTGTAAGCACCACTTGAGGTCTGTTTACAATTTTTCGTGGCCGCGATTCGTCGTTTACCTCAAAATTGCACATTAACATAGTGTGAAATACAGTCTCTATAACGACCTTTCCTATAATTGAGCACATATTTCTTTCAGACATTTTCACCTATTTTAATCTCTCTACAACGAACTTCTCTACAACCAATATATCTCTGTTAAGAATTGTTTTCAAACCTCAAGTTGAATTTCTCACACAAACTACTCTCTCTACAACGAATTTTTTGGCAAACTATTTTTTGTTGAAGTTCACACCAATAACCAGCGAAACAAAACGCAACTCATTCAATGTTGAGCATTAATAAACTTGCGGACAGCCTCAAAATAAAGGGTGATTTTTTTGAGGTTAGGATTTTCATGCATTAGTATTTGACAGATCACGTGGGATTTCAGACATGGTGTCTAAGAGAAAGATGCTCAGTATGCTTTGACATTTCATCATGAATAGACTTACTAACGAGCAACGCTTGCAAATCATTGAATTTTATTACCAAAATCAGTGTTCGGTTCGAAATGTGTTCATTCACCGTAACGTTGCGTCCAACAGCATCTTTGAAAAAATACGGTCCAATGATTCCACCAGCGTACAAACCACAGCAAACAGTGCATTTTTCGGGATGCATGGGCAGTTCTTGAACGGCTTCTGGTTGCTCTTCACTCCAAATGCGGCAATTTTGCTTATTTACGTAGCCATTCAACCAGAAATGAGCCTCATCGCTGAACGGTGAATGAACACATTTCGAACCGAACACTGATTTTGGTAATAAAATTCAATGATTTGCAAGCGTTGCTCGTTAGTAAGTCTATTCATGATGAAATGTCAAAGCATACTGAGCATCTTTCTCTTTGACACCATGTCTGAAATCCCACGTGATCTGTCAAATACTAATGCATGAAAATCCTAACCTCAAAAAAATCACCCTATAGAAGTTGTTGTAAAAAAAAATTACATTTGCATCAAAGGCCTGAGCAAGACTATTTATTTCTGCTTCAAGACACGTTAACAATCATAGAGTATTTAATTAACTGAAGTCTTCGTTTAAAAATACAACACTATATGAGACAATTGAGAACTGAGTAAAGCAGACAACAAGACACCAAGACAACGAGATGAGTGAATGCAAAAAAATGAGCCCTTCAGCAAAAAGAATGAGAAGTGATTAGAAATCATTTGTGAGTTTCTTCATGATGAAATGGCAGAGTATACAAAACACTTTCACAGATAATGTTTCGACCCAATTATCAAGCAATACTGCCACCCCGAAAAACTAAACTCATAAAAAATAACAGTTTATAATTTGTGGGACAATATAAATACTTTGATAGATATTTAGAGCTATTACACGAATTGATATAATAAATATACACCTGTTCTTTGGCGGTGGTTTTTAAAAAATCTACATTATATGATAAAGTCTTAAACAAATTAAAATAATTTCAAATCAATGTAAGACCGTAAGATATTCATTTAACCAATTACCTGTTTTATCTTAGACTCATCAGATATCAGCGAATTGAAGACCAAACATATACCCCTTTCAGTGCGTTCGTGGATAAATACTTTGCAGCAATCCAATTGAGTCTCATCATAAACACACCAAACAAAAATTTCATCACATCGAAATGCCATATGAAGGGCCAAGTCATAGAGTATAATATTTTCCAAAGACTTGGGTACAAATGCATTACGCAGTAACAATTCCACACCATCGAGTGTTATAAAAGTCAAGCGTTCCATAGCGGCTAGTAAGTCATGGAAAATTTTAATGATCTGTTCGGTAGGATTTTGCGGAAGAAATTTTTCTTCAGCCGATTTGTTACGCATCCAGTTAATGTGATTGAAGGGACAAATGGCTACGGCAGGGAATTCTATATCATGAATAGGTTTCCGAGCTGACTCTACAACCGTCATAAGTGTTTCCTCTTGATGGCGGCCTGTTAACTTCCAATACATGACAAAGCAACCGACAAAAGCTCCAACGACAATTAATAGCCAAAATAGTCGGACCAATAAACGATTGTTAGAATCGATGGCTCGATTGGCTCCATGAAGACTGCTGCCACAGAATTTCAATAAACTTTGAAGAATCTTTATTTGCCTAGTGTTGGCTGGTGGCTTAACTTTAAATCTCAGTAGACCGGAAGGATGTTGAAAGTTGGTGTTTTTAAAATACGCGAAGTCGTTTGGATACAACACAACCGTTGCGTCCTCCATGTTTTTGGCAACAACACTGATAACTCAAGTAAAGTCATTGTATGGGGACATAAGTTCCTACCCAATAAGTCACTTAATTTTTGGGGTATAGGCTGAAGGAACTAGAATATGCACCAGACGTATTTACGTAGGTAAATTGTTATTTGAGTGTAGCAGACTTCAAATAAAGTTTCCAACTTTGATAAACAAAAGTTAATTGATTTACTTTATTCCGGGAAAATAGTTATAGCTATTCAAAAGAGGTTGGTTCAATTTTGGTTGAGAGGTGACGCACTGCGGCATGCCGCACAGTGGTCAATTTGGATTTTGTTGAATTGGAAAATGAACTTGCAACTTTTATAGCCTACACAGCCACTGTAGTACAGGGCATTATAACTAAGTGTATTTATTTGTAACACCCAGGTAGGTGATTATTGGATTCTCTGGCGGGTACTCGGTTATCTTCTGTTCGCGGATTAATTCGGTGCTTGCTGTTTTTTTATAGCCTACACAGCCACTGTAGTACAGGGCATTATAACTAAGTGTATTTATTTGTAACACCCAGGTAGGTGATTATTGAATTCTCTGGCGGGTACTCGGTTATCTTCTGTTCGTGGCTTAATTCGGTGCTCGCATTTGGATGGTGACTCAGTAAGCTCCGGCACCATCCGACTTTTGCCTTTCCTTATTGTTTTTAAATTTTAAATGTGCCGGATTTCTCGAGAGCTACTCGAGCGGGCCAAGAATATTGGTTCTCTGGCGGTTGAGGTTTTGACGGGTACTCGGTTATCTTCTGTTCATGGACTAATTCGGGGCTCACATTTGCCTAAGGCTTGTGCCTTAGTAAGCTCCGGCACCGTCCGACTTTTGATTTCGGGAGGGGAGCAATGAAAGATATATATGGGAACTATATCTCAATCTGAACCGATTCAAACCGAAATCAAATGGGATAGTCCTTGAACCAAACAATTGACTTGTGCAAAATTTTACGACAGTCGGACAACAATTGCGACCTGTACCTTGATTACAGGAATACATGCACAGACAGACAGACGGACATAGTTAAATCGAATCAGAAAGTGATTCTAAGCCAATCGAAATACTTATCAATTGGTCTAGCTCTTCTCCTTCTTTGTGTTGCAAACAAATGCACAAATTTATAATAACCTGTACCACAGTGGTATACAAAAAAGTCAAAACACATTAAGTTTAGTCGGGCCGAACTTTTGATACCCACCACCTCGGGTATATTTATTAACCACATTTTAACGAAAGCCGGTAAAAATGTAACATTTATAGACCCGTTACAACTATGTCGAACTATGTTCCAAAATACGGTAAAATCGGGTAATGGGATCCAGCCCGTTTATCGAGAGGTATATATGGCCGCTTCATCTAGATACACACCTACACCCAGAAAAATTAGTCGGCTATTATCAGCAAACACTGATCTGCTGATATAAAATTAAAAATTTTAAACTTTTGAATAAATCCATTCAAAATTTTTTAACTTCTAAACAACAATTGAGGCATTTGCTATATATTATTAAAAAAACAAGTGAAAACGTGGTCGGGCCGAACTTTGAATACCCACCACCTCGGGTATATATGTAGACCAACTTTCGTCAAAATCCGGTGAAAAAGCATAATTTATGACCCCATAGCAGCTTTATCGAAATATGGTCCGATTTGGACCACATTTGACAAGGATATTGAGTGGTCTAATAAGTAGAAGTCATTGCTCAATTTTGTAGAACAAAATATTGTTTTTTTTTGGTAGCCATAACCAAATATAGACCGATATGAACCATATACGACAGGGATGTCGAAAAGCCTAACATAAGTCACTGTGTCAAATTTCACCGAAATCGGATTATAAATATCCCTTTTATGGGGCCAAGACTTTAAACCGAGGGATGGCAGCTATATCAAAATCTGGACCGATCTGGGTCAAGTTAAAGGAGAATGTTGAAGGGCCTATCGCAACTCACTGCTCCAAATTTCGAAAAAATCGGGCAATAAATGCGCCTTTATGACCCAAGACCTTAAATCGAGAAATCGGTCTATATGGCTGCTATATCCAAATCTGGACCGATCTGAGCCAAATTTAAAAATAATATTGAAGGGCCTAACACAACACCCTGTCCCAAATTTCGGCTAAATCGGACAATAAATGCGCCTTTTTTGGTCCCAAGACCTTAAATAGAGAGATCGGTCTATATGGCAGCAAATAGAAGAAAGCTGTCAAAGGGCCTAACACAACTCACTGTCCCAAATGTTGGCGAAATCGGACAATAAATGCGCCTTTTATGGACCTAAGACCTTAAATCGAGAGATTGGTCTGTATGACAGCTATATCCAAATCTGAACCGATCTGCGCCATATTGCAGAAAGATATCGAGGGGCCTAACACAACTCATTGTCCCAAATTTCGGTGACATCGGACAATAAATGCGCCTTTTATGGGCCCAAAACCATTAATCGAGGAATCGTACTATATGGCAGATATATCCAAATCTGCACCGATCTAGGCCAAATTGAAGAAAGATGTTGAGTGGCCTAACACAACTCACTGTCCCAAATTTCAGCAAAATCGGATTATAAATGTGGCCTTAGACTCCAAATCGGCGAATCGGTCTATATGGGGGCTACATCAAGATATTGTCCGATATAGCCCATTTTCTAGCTTAAACTGCTTATGAACAAAAACTAATCTGTGCAAAGTTTCAGCTCAATATCTCTATTTTTAAAGACTGTAGCATGATTTCAACAGACAGACGGACGGACCCGATCGTCTTAGATTTCTTCACTGATCAAGAATATATATACTTTATAGGTTCGGACATGGATATTTCGATGTGTTGCAAACGGAATGACAAAGTGAATATACCCCCATCCTTCAGTGGCGGGTTCAAAAAATTGTAAAATTAAAAAACAAAATGGAATATACGAAGATTTTGAAATATGAACGACATTTTTGAGCTCTTTTAACTTTTTTGAATTTTAAAACAGCAGAAAATGTATGCTTCAATTTTTCAGCAGATTTTCTGCTGTTTTAGCAAACATTTTTGATGTTTTTACAAACAAATTTCTATGAGTGCATGTTATTCATATCTGGTACGGATGTCAAAAGGCTTAACAAAAGCAACTGTGCCAAATTGTAGAAAAATCTGGTATTCGAACATAACTTGCTTATGGTAAAACTAGTAAAAGCATGCTAAGTTCGACCGGGCCGAATCTTATATATCCTCCACCTCCACATTAATACCACCTCCACGTCAAACCAGCAAAAATTAAAGCTTCTAGGAACCGAACAAGGTTTCACGTGAGACCGGGAGCTATATCAGGTTACAGACTGATTCGGACAATACTTAGCATAGTTGTTGGAAGTCTTAACAGAAAACAAAATGCAAAATTTCAGCCAAATCGGGCAAAATTGCGGCTTCCAGGAGCACAAGAAATCTAATCGGCAGATCGGTTTATATGGGACCTATATCTAAATCTGAAACGATATGGTCCAGTTATCATCAATATTAAGTATCTATGCAAATTTTCAAGCGGCTAGCTTTACGCTTTCGACCGCTATCGTGATTTCGACAGACATGGACGGACATGGCTAGATCGACTCAGCACGTCGAGACGATCAAGAATATATATACTATATGGGGTCTTTGACCAATATTTCCAGGTGTTACCAACGGAATGACTAGTTTATTATACCCCCATCCTATGGTGGTGGGTATAAAAATCTGGTCGTTTGAATTCGCAACACTTTGTAACAGCTGCCCTGTTTATAACAGAGCTATACCCAAACTTGAACCGATTTCAATTTCAGTAGGAAAGTGATTCTGGTTCGATACTATCAATGATACTATCTCCCTTTCTATCTGGATGTTACAAACAAATGCACTAAGTTAAAATACCCTGTACCACAAATGTAGTATAAGGCATGAAAATTTTATTAACAACACACCATAAATTTCGAATTAATTTATTGTATTAAAGCTATTTCTGGGTCAAGTACTTAAATGCGATTACTCTTTTATAGTTTGTAGGGAGCGAATATTTTCAACACGATTCAGTTGACGTGTCTTCCTCCACTTGTTTATTAACCAACGAATTGCAAATCTAACCATGGCGTAGACAATTTCCGCAAAACTTAACATTGAGGCTCCCAAACATAGACCTAAAACACCACCAAAATATGCCCATAAATCCATATTGGTGAACTCCAGGCGCGCTTCATATTTCGTCAGAGTATTCTTGGTATAGTAGATGTGAGCAATTATCTCTGGTACCGATTTATTTATATAGCCACTGAAAAATGGAAAAATGGAGTTTGAAAAATTCAAAGTATTTATAAAGTTAATAAAAATTGAAATCTCTATAAAATTAAACTTTTTAAGAGATGAAAAATCAGTTTCAGACTATGGAATCGGCTGCATTTGGCAGAACGTAAATTAAGCAAAACTACTCTGGTTTGTAACGGGCGATTTCTCCTTCAAATGTTTTGGCCAGCGGATGGTGTCCAAGGATGGTTTACCAAGTTGTTTATCGCTTCTACTCGGGAATGTTGTCCAAGACTGTCCAAAACTCAGCTTGATCTTAATGTTCTCTTTTGTAACGTGGAATTGAATCGGCTGCTTTTGGCAGAACGTAGATTAAGCAATACTACTCAGGTTTATAATGGGTGATTAAGTCCTTCAAATGTTTGGGACAGCGGATGATGTCCAAGAATTGTTTACCAAGTTGTTTATCGCTTCTACTTGGGAATATTGTCCAAGACTATCCAAAACTCAACTTGATCTTAATCCAAACTCACATCTCTGATATCGAGATTCAGTTACCTGATTCTTGGGTCTTGAGAATCAAAATAGTTTAAATCATTGAGAGTTTACCTGGGAAAACCTTGAGCATTGACTGCAACCAAAAATACAACGCTCAAACAGTCGTCCACGCAATCGCATTCCATACCTCGCCTGGTATCGTTTATATACAAATCCTGTTGGGGTGCTTTCAAGTAGTTGAAGACATCTTTAAATTTAAAAAAAAAATTATAATAAATGTTTTATTTTTGAAGAAGCTTCATGCTACCTCTATGCCTATATAGACATCCCAAATCAGAGACTCTGCACTCTCTTAACGGGAAATTACCTAAAGGGCACAAAAAGTTATTTTTTCGATATGTCGTAGCAATACAATATTTGGTGCTTACGAATTTTGTGGAAAAATATGGGCATAGAACAGTTGCAGTGTTTCATCACATATCTATGCTGGCATTGGGCTAGACAATTCAATTTGTTGTAAGGCAGACCATCGATTCGCTCATATTTATCGGATTTTTCATCCTAAGCATTAAAAATGTCTCATGTTATTAAAGAAACCCAAGAGATTCGAAACAGCTTACCGAGAATAAACATTTTCGTTGTTCCGGACTCACAGCGCGGGCATTTGACGAAGTTTCCGTCATAATCGGTGTTACCCTTATATCATTGTGATTAAATGGATAAAGAATGTGGTATAAGGTTTCACCCCATTCATAGGCTTCCTTTATCATCACCTGGATACAAAAAAAAAATCTAATCTTTGTATATTCCCGATTTAAAGATGGGTTGATTGTACTTACACTAAACTTAAAAAGATGAGTGCTATTTGGTCTCATAAGACTTGCATTGTAGCGTAATATAAATGACAAGCTGGATTCTTCACCCGCTCCTCGTACTCTCCAGGGATAAAAAACATCGGTTAACTGGAAAGAGAAAGCCGATTTAAATCAACAAGTTGTAACGCTCCTATTTCGTCTCATGCATAATATGTCTTTGTGCTCACTGTGCTTCAATGGCCACCCTGAATATTGTATGCATCTATACATCTTTAGTTAATTTGGACTACGTACTATCACAACCGTAGCCGTTGTGCTCTTTTCAACTCCCTATCCACTGTGCCTCAGTGGCCGTTCGCAATTATGCCAACCACACAACCATTCATATATAAGGGTGCGAACAGTGTGCACGCTGAAAGCGGAGTCGAGATTGTCAATGCGATAAAGATTGTGAGTGCGAGAAAACTGGTTATATACAAGTAAATACAAATAAGCTTCAGCATAACTTAGTGAACGCCGAGCAGAGCAGAAAGCAAAGCCGATTGAGTGCGAGAAAACAGTTCCAAAGCTTTTTTCGTGCTTGTTTGCATTGTTGATTTTTACTTTTTAGCGTACAGTCGTGTTTTTAAGGTTTAAAAAATAGAACACGTAAAAAGGCGCTAAGCTCGGCCGGGACGAAATTTGGATACCCACCATATCGGGTATATATGTAAAGCACCTTTCGTCAAAATCCGGTGAAAAATGCATACCTTATGTCCCATAGCAGCTTTTGTCGAAATATGTTCCGGTTAGAACCAACAAGTCATTGTTCAATTGTGTATAACAAAATATTGGCCTTTTTAGTAGCTATATCTAAGAATAAACCGATTTAAACCATATACGACAAGGATGTCGAAAAGCCTAACATACGTCACTGTGTCAAATTTCACCGAAATCGGATTATAAATGTGCCTTTTATGGGGCCAAGACTTTAAATCGAGATATCGGTCTATATGGCAGCTATATCCAAATCTGGACCAATTTGGGTATAGTTGCAGAAAAATGTCGAAAAGCCTAACAAACTCACTGTCCCAAATTTCGGCGAAATTGGACAATAAATGCGCCTTTTATGGGCCCAAAACATAAAATAGAGAGATCGGTCTATATGGCAGCTATATCCAAATCTGGACCGATCTGTGCCATATGGTAGGAGTATGTCAAAGGGCTCAACAAAACTCACTGTCCTAAATTTCTGCGAGATCGGACAATAAATTCGCCTTTTATGGGTGCTATATCCAAATTTGGACCGATCTAGGCCAAATTGAAGAAAATACCCATATGAATCAAATTGAAGAAGGATGTCGAAAAGCCTAACATAACTCACTGTTTCAAATCGAAGGATCGATCTATATTGGGGCTTTATCAAGATATAGTCCAATATAGACCATCTTCGAACATAACCTGCTTATGGATAAAAAAAAAGAATCTGTGCTAAGTTTTAGCTCAATACCTCTATTTTTAAAGACTGTAGCGTGATATCAACAGACAGACGGACGGTCATGGCTAGATCGTCTTAGATTTTTGCGCTGATCAAGAATGTATACTTTGTCGGGCCGGAAATGGATATTTCGACGTGTTGCAAACTGAATGACAAAATGAATATATCCCCATCCTTCGGTGGTGGGTATAACAAGTTAGTGCGTGCTAAGTTCGGCCGGGCCTTCCTTCCACCATGGATCGCATTTGTCAAGTTGGAACTGTATCAAGTTATTGTCCGATTCCGACCATAAATGAATTGAATGTTGAAGACCATAGTAAAAGTCATTGGGTAATATTTTAGTCCATTCGGATAAGAATTGCGCCTTGTAGGGGCTCAAGAAGCAAAATCGGGAGATAGGTTTATATGGGAGCTGTATCAAGCTAATGATCGATTCAGATCATATTAGACACGTATGCTGAAGGTCATGAGAGAAGCCGTTGTACAAAATTTCTGCCAAATTGGGTGATAATTGCGCACTCTAGAGGCTCAAGAAGTCAAGACCCCAGATCGGTTTATATGACTGCTATATCAGGTTATAGACCGACTAGAACCATACTTGACACAGTTGTTGGATATCAAAACAAAATACTTTGTGCAAAATTTCATTCAAATCGGATAAGAATTGCGCGATCTAGAGGCTCAAGAAGTCAAGACCCATGATCGGTTATACGGCAGCTATACCAGGTTATGAACCGATTTGATACTTAGCAATGTTATTGGAAATAATACCAAAACACTACTTGCAAAATTTCAGTCAAATAGGACGAAAATTGCGACCTCTAGAAGCTCAAGAATTCAAAACCCAAGATCGGTTTATATGACAGCCGACCTACACTAATAAAAAGTATTTGTGCAAAATTTCAAGTGGATAGCTTTACTCCTTCGAAAGTTAGCGTGCTTTCGACAGACGGACAGACATGGCTAGATCGACTTAAAATGTCATGACGATCAAGAATATATATACTTTATGGGGTCTTACATGCATATTTCGAGGGGTTACAAACAGAATGACGAAATTAGTATACCCCCATTCTATGGTAGAGGGTATAAAAAGTAATAACAATCTAATTTGGGAATTCCGTGCTACTCACAAAATCCTTAATAGTTTTCCATGCCTCGCCCCTAAGTTGATCTGGGATTGTGTTCGCAATGTCTGGGATTGTGTCCCCACCTGAGTACCGATATCTGTTAGACGCGAAAACCGGGCAATGACAAATAAAATGCTCGAACTTCTCATCATCTCTGCCGCATGCCCTACACATGCTGTCACTTGCCGCGCCGATTTTACAAAAGTGAGTCCTATGTGTCCCGTTATGATACTGACCTTTTTCTTACATTCTTTCAGTTAAAGCATCGTCTTCTCACGACCCGCATCCCCCATAGGATTTTCACCCTCACCCGATTCGACACCCAAACGATGCGGATTGTGTCATTCTCAGAGATAGCGTTAATCTCCTTTATACACTCCAAGACTGTTCGTGACCTATCGTCCTGGTTGTTATTGCACTGATGGCCAGTTTCTTCGTTTTAACACAACACTACCATTCCGTGATCGCTCGGAACTCTGCCTGCGGGATCGTATTATGCTCAATATATTGGGTTGCCCAAAAAGTAATTGGAGATTTTTCATATAGTCGGCGTTGACAAATTTTTTTCACAGCTTGTGACTCTGTAATTGCATTCTTTCTTCTGTCAGTTATCAGCTGTTACTTTTAGCTTGCTTTAGAAAAAAGGTGTAAAAAGAGTATATTTGATTAAAGTTCATTCTAAGTTTTATCAAAAATGCATTTACTTTCTTTTAAAAAATCCGCAATTACTTTTTGGGCAACCCAATAGAACCCAAGGACTGAGACCTGTTTTCTATTGTTAGCAGTAAAGAAAAACGAATCTATTGTGGAACAATTTGCACTTTTAATTCTGTCTGCCCACTTTTATCCGATCGTTTTCATATTAGTGAATTGCAAATTTTGCCCATGAACATTCCACATTCCGATTCAAGTTTTTAGCTCAATGATAAGGGGCCTCCTTTTTATAGCCGAGTCCGAACGGCGTGCTGTAGAGTGACACCTCTTTGGAGAGAAGTTTTACATGGCATAGTACCTCACAAATGTTGCCAGCATTAGGAGGGGAAAACAACCGCTAAAAACTTTTCTGATGGTTTCGCCAGGATTCGAACCCAGGCGTTCAGCGTCATAGCCGGACATGCTAACCTCTGCGCTACGGTGGCCTCATATTAGTAGACATATTTTTTGATATCGGGACGAAGCCTATTCAAACTTGATAAAAATCGGTTCAGATTTGGATATAGCCCCTATATATATATTATCCTCCGATTTTTCAGTAATATGGTAATTTGTAAACAGATTCTTACGAAAATTGGCATAAGAGATTCCCTTATAACTCTTGGCATTACTGGTCAATTTCATCGAAGTCGGTTCAGATTAAAAAAGATATAGCTGCCATATATATAAATCTATTTTTACTTTTAGAGATCTTGGAAGAACTTTTGTGAACGGATTTTCTCAAAATTTTGGAATAGCTTTCTTCTACAATATATTACAAAATATGAGGATTTTGGCCGAAATCGGTCTAGATTTGGATATGGCTTCATATATTGCAATAATGTGTTAATTTGCTAACCGATTCTTAAGAAATTTGGCAGACTTTGGCGACTTTACTTTTACTGCAATATTTTGGTGATTTATTAGCCGATTCTCACGGAATTAGGAACGAATGTTTCTCTTATGAGTCTTCTGATCATTGGCGAATTTCTTAAAAATGTGTCCCGTTTTTACTTTTAGGGTCTTTGTAATCGCATTTATTAAACTCATGTGGTGTAGGATATCAGAAGGTCTGCTTTGCCCTATTTCAGAATTTCCTTACTTGTTTTACTTTCAAAAGAGAAATTTTGCGAATAAATTTAAAACTGAGGTCCAGGGCAAATGGTGTATAAAATTCATAGGTCTTGACGCATCTTTAATTAATTTCTTTCACATTCAGCCTCAATAATATCCTTATTACCTGTTTAATCCTTGACTCCTCCGATAGTAGGGAATTGAAGACCAAACAAACACCCTTCTCTGTGTGTTCCCTTACAAAAATCTTACAGCAGTCCATTTCGGTTTCATCGAACCTGCACGCAGTGAATACCTCATTACAACGGAACGCCATAAATTGCAATAAATCCTGGAGGACGATATTCTGAACCACAGTAGGTGTGGAGATGCGACTTACAAAATTCGCTAGGTTTACTAGCAAGGACAAGTTGACATTATCTAGAGCCACCAAAAGCTCATAGAATGCTTTATGCATCTCTTCTGTGGCATTGTGGGGTAGGAATTTTTCTTCGGCTGCCTTCAAACGTATCCAATTGATGTGATTGAAGGGACAAAGAGCCACCGCAGGAAATGGTATTTCATAAATAGGCAGACGGGGGGTGTCTACGATGGTGACCAAGACTTGGTCGTGGTGACGTTGTGTCAACATGGTATACATGGTGATGCAACCGGCAAAGGCAATAACCAGTACCAAGCACCAAAAAATGCGCACTGACCAGCGGGCTCCTGGCTCCCATATATATTGGATGCCGTGAAAACATTCCTTGCAAATTGATGGATTCTTTTTTGGTAGGTTGGGCTTCCTTTTATGACGTCGACTTTGGGATAAAAATGCACTAAAGATTTGTAATCCTTTGGGGTGTTCAAAATTGGTGTTTTTATAGCGCACCAATTCGTTGGGATAGATCATTGCTCTTGTTTTAACGGAATCTCAACCAAAACTGAGTGAAAACAGTCGATATTGATTATAACTATTGAAAATTATGGTGGTGGTCAAATTATGGCCTTAGAACTTGGCCAAAGTTATGTGTGCGTCAGACTAATAGGCGGTGTTGCCAACTTTTCAATTAAGAACAAATGGAGTAATTCACCACACGTGGAGGTAGTTTTATGGTTGAATTGACAAAACATAGAAAAAAATTCAGTCCAAATCAAAAGAAACTTCCTTTTGAAGGTTTTAATTATATTTCATAGTCAACATAGCTTTCTCTTTTGGAATTCCTTAAGGTCATTTAATGTTACTATACTCTCATTAAAATGTATTTTGTTTTGTGATTCCTTTATCGTGATCTTTGCAACATATTCATGTATCAAAACGAAACAAACTTAAGAAGTTCCTTGGAATTATTTGACATCAACATGCAACACGTCCATGTGCATGCAACACAAAAAAATCTCCACTTTTATTTCAAACTACAGTCCCTTCGGGAGAAGTTTAGGATGTTTTTCATTGAATGAAAAGGACGAGGACGAATGACGAGAGCGGCAACGATGTGTAAAAATGTTGAACATAAAATTGCTTTTTACTTTGCAATGACAAACAATTCCGGCCTCTTTCGTGTAGCCGACGCGGTCCTTTACCAATGCAAGGAGGTGCTGTTTAAAAATTTTAAACTCCCAAAGACCCATGGAATTTATTCAACATTATGGGTGAATATGGCTGAGCCTGCACGTGCTTTGAATGGGGCTTTAATTTTGCATATGCTGTTGTGATTATAATCAAATGGGTGATTATAACGTTGTGAGACGTCTAAATGAGTGATAAAGCGTTGAAGCATAGAAAGCGAATTGGTAATCTTACATTTTACATTTACACCTGACCTGGTAATCAAAGATGACATGTGGAAAGTTGGCCAAATGCATTTAAGATGGTGAGAAATGGTATCTTATTTCCACCATCTAAGGATGGGGGTATATTCACTGCTCCACTCAATGTCCGTGCCGAATTTGGTCCAAATCAAACCATATTTCGATAAAGCTGAACCGAATTTTTATATACCCTCCATCATGGATCGCATTGTCAAATTCTTCGACCGTATACCGTACTTGTAATGGGTGTTAGAAGTCTTAGAAAAGTACCACCTTCAAAATTTCAGGCGAATCGAGTAACAATTCCGCCCTCCAGAGATAAAATGGGGTGATTGGTTTTATATCAGGTTATCAACCGATTTGGATCCTATTTGGTGTTGGAAGTCATATCAAAACGACATATGGAAAATTCCAACTAAATTGGATAAGAATTACGCCGTCCAGAAGCTCAAGATGTCAAATCGGGAGATCTGTTTATATAGTGGCTACATAAGGTTATGGACCACATTTGACACAGTTATTGGAAGTTATATCAAGACGATATGTGGAAAATTCAGCCAAATCTGATAACAATTGCTTCCTCTAGAAGCTCAAGAAGTCAAATTCAGAAGATCGGTTTAAAAGGCAGCTATATCAGGTTATAAAGCATTTCTAACCATTCTTATCAAACTAATTATTGTTAGTTGCTACCAAAACACCACTTGCGAAATTTCAACCAAATTGGATTAGTGCCCTCTAGAAGCTCAAGATGTCAAGACCCAAGATCGGTTTATATAGCAGCTATATCAAAATGGACCGCTTTGGCCCATTTACAATCCCAACCGACCTGCAAGAATGTGTATGCTTTATAGGGTTTTAGACGTATATTTCGAGGTGTTACGAACGGAAATGATCAGGACTGCGGGGATAGAGCGATGTTCTCTTGACTCCGACTCCAGACAAATTGCTCAACTTCAATTCAGACTCCGGAGTCGACTCCGGGCACATAAAAATTTTATATTTTATACCCACCACTAGATAATGGAGGTGATACCCAACCTAGGCGATCTGGATATCAAATGAAAGGTATTAGCGAGTAGATTAAGAAAATGTGAAAACAAGAATTTCAAGGCTGCCAACTACTAAATCTTCAGTACTTAGCGACGGAAGAAGAAAAACATTTAGACTACCCTTTGCAAGAATACAGGCTCTGTGTCTGCCATTACCCGTACCCTTGAGAAGTTTAAATCCCGGAATTCTTAGTCCACACACCCATGGTTCCTGGCTAAGAACCACGTCAAACCCCCCAGCCATCAGGAGGTCCTTTAACCCGCCGAAGCGGCTAACAATGGTGGAGATTTATCCGTAGAAACCGGACCTTAGTCAGGATTCAGAACTTCCACCACTATTGTGTTAGCCTCGTCCTCTGACTCCACCAGGAGTTCATCCTTACAAGAATCGATAGTACTTGTCATGATGAGCTTCCGTACGCATCATGGGGCAGGTGAGAAAGCTGTGGAACCACTCTTCCTCGGGATACTGGGCACTTGCGTTGTGGATGATTTCTCCTTAGATTCTCCACTAACTGCTGCTGTGGAAGTACTTTCTGAGTTCCTTGCTTCCCCGCTGGCGCGCATTTTAAGCCCAGTCCAAATTTGTGACCCACCCACACAGGGCTTGGCGGGACCCGTTTCGATGCCATCCCCTCCTTTCTCGATTGTGGCAGTGGGATTTTCAGTCTCCTGTAATCCGCCAGACTTTAGCGATGTTGTCGATAGTTCCTCAGGCAAGTGTTCAGCAACTACTGATGAGTCGTCTCCCGATTCCCCAACCCCATCGCTTCTATAGATCTTTAGTTTCAACTTGCTGAATCCGTAGGATGCAACCCGTTCAGACTGGTTGAGGTCGAGGCGAGACAGCCGGAGTTTAGTACGAGTACTGCAAAGATTGGGATTACATTCCCTTAATCTTCTAAGTATCGCTTCAGGATCTGAGGGAATACTTGGTATCCAAGCATGCGCCATTGGTCTTCCTTCTTGACTAAATCTAGTGCAGCACCTGGCCAGATCTCACCAATCTTTTTTAGCACACAACGATACATTTCAATTGTTCATTCATCGCCGAAGGCAATTAGTTTGTATCGGCCTCGATACCAGCCTGCATTGTCACAAAATGGAGGAGACACAGGAAATTCCGCAAGGACATCGGAGTATACTGATGACAGTCCACTGTCCTTTAGACTCCAACCAGGTGTCTTCGCCAAAAGCCCCTGCTGACCAGTCGTCTGTCGGCTAGTGGAGCCTGGAGCAGCCGCTCCACCAGTCGAGGTTTCAGCTGCAGACAACGTACTACAGCCGATACCACCAGTGCAGATGTTGTGGTGGTATCAGGCCGTAGATCTGTCGTTCCACTGGAAACAGACGCAGATCATTAACCTCCTAATGGATGCCTCTATCGCAGCTATCCTTGAGTGACTTAAATTTTTCTTCCAAAAACAATGACCTATTACGAGTTACAGGAAAATTCTTGCGGAGTGAAATAACAATACGTCCGCTCCACCCAACGGTTCAAACAAGAATCCTTTCCGACTCTATAAAGTATATATATTCTTGATCAGAGTAAAAATCTAAAACGATCTAGCCATGTCCGTCCGTCTGTCCGTCTGAATGTTCATATCACGCTACAGTTTTTAAAAATAGAGATATTGAGCCCAAACTTTGCACAGATTCTTTTTTTGTCCATAAGAAGGTTAAGTTCGAAGATGGTCTACATCGGACTATATCTTGATATAGCCCCAATATAGACCGATCCGCCGATTTAGGGTCTTGGGCCCGTAAAAGCCACATTTATTATCTGATTTTGCTGAAATTTGGTACAGTGAGTTGTGTTGTGAGTAAGGCCCATAAAATGGGCATTTATTGTCCGATTTCGCCGAAATTTGAGACAGTCAGTTGCGTTGGACCCCTTAACATTCTTCTTCGATTTGGCTCCGATCGGTCAAGATTTGGATATAGCTGCCATATAGACCTATCTCTCGATATAAGGTTTTGGGCCCATAAAAGACGCATTCATTGTCCGATTCCGCTGAAATTTGGAACAGTGAGTTGCGTTAGGCCTTTTAACATTCTTCTTCAATTTGGCTCAGATCGGTCTAGACTTGAATATAGCTGCCATATAAACCGATCTCTTTGTATAAGGTCTTGGGCCCAATTTGGGGCAGTAAGTTGCGTTAGGCTCTTCGACAACTTTCTGCAATTTGGCCCAGATCGGTCCAGATTTGGATATAGCTGCCATATAGACCGATCTCTTGATATAAAGTCTTGGGCCCATTAATGGCGCACTTATTGTCCGCTTTCACTGAAATTTGAGATAGTGGGTTGTGTTAGGCCCTTCGACATCCCTCGTCCATTTGGCCCAGATCGGTTCAGATTTAAACATAGCTGCAATATAGACCAATCTCTCGATTTAAAGTCTTGGCCTCATAAAAGACCCATTTTTAATCCAATCTCGATGAAATTTGGCACAGTGACATATATTAGGCTTTTCGACATCCATGTCGTATACGGTTCAGATAAGTGTTATATTTGGATATGGCTACTAAAAAGACCAATATTTTGTTCGACAAAATTGAACAATGACTTGTAATTATTAGACCTCTCTATATCCGTGTCTACTTTGGTCCAAATCGGACTATTTTTTATAAAGCTGTTATGACGCCATAAATTATGCATTTTTCAGCGGATTGTGACAAAAGGTGGTTTACATATATATATACCCGAGGTGGTGGGTCCTGCCGAGCTTTGGATACCTACATTTTTACTCGTTTTATTTCAAGTAGATTTCTATGCTATAGTTGAATTTTTACTCCACCGTAGCGTAGGAAAATAGAAAAACACAATGCATTTTAAATGGACAAATCTTAAAAATATATTTGCAATCAAAACTATATGATATGGTCAAAATTTAATTTTACATAAGGACAAAAAAATATCACTAAGCAGATGGAGTAACACTGCGTTGAACCAATTGCAAGTTGTTCTTAATGAAGCAGGTGGCACCACGATAGGCCCATTCACAAGCATCGCTTTTCTGTTCGTTTTTGTCGACACAGGACTCAATCTTTCCATGGATTTCATCATCGTGATCGGCTTCGGCATTGACACCCACCAATTGTTGATGAATATTCTTGACATTGAAACCATTCTCAGCATCGAAAAGACCAAATTTGGTGAAGACACATTTCAAATAGCATTTGGTCAAAGGATCCTCGGGATACTGCCACTTCTTGTATTGTTCAACGAGATTTTCGGGGACTTCCAATTCGGCCACACATTCGTTGCGGAATTGCAAGAGATTTTCACGAGTCTTTACAACATATTCGGCAGAAGACTGAAGGGAGAGAAATTCAATTAAAAAATAAGTTCGAGGTTCATGTGTTCGAAAAACAAACTTACCAAGGCAATGAATAAACAAACAGCAAGGAATACTTTCATGATGATCTTTCAACGGTTAGTGCTTAATAAGAACTGTAATGTGTATGAGTTTACACCGAGGTATTTATACTCCTGACCATTGATATGAATACATATGATTGTAGATATTAGTCTACTACCTGCATAGCTTTAAATTTTTACCTGATTTTAAATCACCCTTAAATTTTAATCATCATTTCGTTGTTCTTCAATACGATTATACAATTGGAAGGCAAGAGAATTGGTTTTGGGTTTTTGTTTACCTGTAGTGGTTGGTGATTATCAGATTTACTAAACAAATTTTAGACCATTTCTAAGTTCTAGCAGCCTTGTTTGAAGGAGAACGAAAATAAATACAATTATGAAACAAAAACTCCCCAAAAACCAACAGATAAGATGGCTATGTTTGAGGAGTTGAACAACATTTGAAAACCATTAAGGTGTGAAGAAAAATTTCCAAACATTAGAGGAACGTTTTTCTGTATTCATATTTATACATTTCCAAATTTAAAATTTACCTTATATGTAACCTTCATATGAAAGAAATTTGTACGTGCTTAATGCGTCAAAGATACAAAGACACATACAAGAATTTCATATATGCAAGTATTGCGCCTTCAGTTTGAAATGTTTTTATGCTAGTGTTAGTTTAATGACTCATATAAAGAAAAAAAAAAACGTTCCCATTTAAATCGCTAATGTTAAGAAAATTTTAAAATCATTACAATTTTATAAATATCACAGAATATGAAAATACTTTTCTTTGTTTTAGAAGGATATTTTAATTCTAGTATTGATATTAGAGTGCCAATATGCGGGTAAAATATACTCAATAAACGGTTTTAAAAATCGTCATCTAAGACAAATTCCAAAGTTTTGGACCAAGAAACCATGGGTCTAAAACCAAAACAGTCTTTCCGATTTTAACCGACAAACTTTTGTTTTTGGATTAATACTAAACACACTTTTCTTCGACTTTTTTCGTTAAATCCGGAATCTCGATTTTGATTTTAAATCCATGGTATCTTGGGCAAAACTTTAAAGAATTTGTCGTAAATGACGATTGATACAACCGCCAAAATGGACTTACCCTAATGTATATAAGTCTAGTGAGTTCGTGAATACAGTAAGGGGGTGTTTTTTTATACCCACCACCATAGAATGAGGGTATACTACTCGTAATCTAGTCATTACAAAATGAACGAACAACTTGAAATATTGGTCCAGGACCACAGTAGGTATATGGATTCTTCATCGTCTCGACATTCTGCGTAAATTTACCCATGTCCGTCTGTCCGTCTTTCGAAATCACTATAGCGGTCGAATGCGTTAAGGTTTACTTTACTTTTACTTTTACTTTAATTGGCTGCGACAGAATATTGGTTTACTAGCCGAACGTAGAATAGCGTTCCAAGCTCCTCGATCTTGTGAGCCCATTCTAAAATCTCTGAACCAAGTTTCGAGGTTTCTCCCACCACTTGATCATTCCGTCAAGCTTTTGGTCTTCCCGGTTTGCGTGTATCACCGTGTTTGCCTTCAAAAGACTTCTTTGCTGGAGCTTCTTCAACCATTCTGACAATCTTCGTCTGTCGAGAGGTGGCTTTGTTTCTCAACTGTTTACTTAGTCCAAAGTAGCATCTGTTTTCCAGTATTATTCTTCGCTTAATCTCAAAACTGGTGTCATTCGTTTCGGTTACGGCGGTGCCGAGATAGATAAAGTTACTGACTGTCTCAATGTTGTGGCTATTAACTTTCTCAATTTTCGTTATCTGTTTGGTTGTGTAAGGCTTTTGGGAGTTGAAACCATCCATTACTGCCAGACCCATTTTCACTGACTCTCTTTCGATTCTTTCAAAGGCTGCAGTTACTACTTCCGGTGACCAACCTATGATATCGATGTCGTCGGCATAGGCGAGTAGCATGTGTTCTCTTGTGATTAGTGTGCCATATCTATTCACATCTGCATCTCGTATAATCTTCTCCAACAGGATATTAAAGAGATCACACGATAGTCTGTCTCCTTGTCTGAAACCTCGTTTGGTATTAAATGGTTCGGAGAGATTCTTTTCTATTCTTACTGAGGAACGCATATCAGCAAGTGTCATCCTGCAGGGTCTTATTAATTTTGCAGGAGTACCAAACTCAGACATGGCTTGAAATACCTTTGAACGTAAAGGAGTATCGAAGGCGGCTTTGTAGTCAACAAAGAGATGATAGGTGTTGATTTGTCCTTCTCGAGTCTTTTCTAGGATTTGGAACAGTGTAAATATCCGGTCAAGGGTGGATTTACCAGGTCTAAAGCCGCATTGATAGGGCCCCTATTATCTCATTGACTTTAGGTTTTAATCTTTCACACAATACGCTCGAGAGTATCTTGTATGCGATGTGGAGGAGACTTATTCCTCTGTAGTTGGCACATTCCGTCTTGTCTCCTTTCTTGTGTACGGGACATGGTATGCTGAAGTTCCAATCATCGGGTATGGGTTCTTCTAGCCACATTGCGCGGATAAGCTGATGCATACGCCTTATCAGCGTGTGGCCTCCGGTCTTAAATAGTTCAGCGGGTAACCCGTCGGCTCCTGCTGCCTTGTTGTTCTTTAGTCGGGTCACAGCTACTTGGACCTCATTCTGACTAGGAGGTAAACATTCTATACCATCATCAGGCATTGATTCTGCGGTATACTCTTCGCCGCCAACGACGGACACTAGCAGTTGGGTAAAATTTTCTTTCTATATCCTCAGCATGTTATCTGTGTCAGTTACCAGATTTCCTTCTTTGTCTCCGCAGGAGGATGTGCCTGGACTTCAAGAAAGACTCACGTCTTTCCATTTCCTTTCTTTTCTGCGGAATAGACGTTTCTCTTCTCTCCTTTTCTCCCGATACATCTCCTTCATTGCTATTGATTGCAAGGTTGCTCTACATGCTTCAGTAGCATCTCGACACTCTTGGTCGTACCAAGGGTTTCTTGGAGAAGGCTTCCGGTACCCAAGAACGGTTTTCGCGGCATTTTCCAAGGAGTGGGCAATAGTTTGCCACTGCGCCATTATATCATCGGAACAAGGATTGCTTTCATCAAGCAGTTGGGTCAGTCGAGTGGAGTATGCCTCTGCCATTTGTTGTGTTTGCAGTTTTTCAAGGTCCAGCTTCCGTGCAGTGTCAGATTGTACTTTCGTCGCCATGTTCAATCGGGTGCGAACCTTTGCTGCAACAAGGTAATGATCCGAAAACATATTCGCTCCACGGATCGATCGTACATCTTATGGATGAATGGCTTCCATCTATCACAACGTGATCAATTTGGTTCCTCGTGTTTTGATCGGGTGACAGCCATGTGGCATTGTTAATATATTTTTATAAAAATTCTCCCCAAAGAGGGGTGGACCCCAGGGTCTTTGCCCTGAAAATGATTATCGATTTCTCTAAAATCAATTAATTTCCACCCAAATAGCTTTTGGATAACAGGGAGGTATTTTGGAGTGGGGCGGCTTCCCAAACACATGGCTCTATATTGTCATGATTGGTCTCTATATCCATTTGACGGATTTTGGGCGGCCCCCGTGACACCCGACGCCAAAAATAGAAACCATTTTTTGTTTTTGGTGGCTGTGGGAGTGCAAAAAATTTCGAACAAATTGTCAAACTCCTAGATCTGGTACTTTTAAATTATTAGGGTAATGAGAAGTGCTTTTTAGAGGAGACATTTTGACTCAAATATGGATATCACATTCTTGCTCCACTCCTAAATTCCTTTAATTTGAGCCCCATGTTGCCATGGTCGGAGGGTGCAGGGTGTTTTGTGGCTGGGGCGGCCATCGGTACTTTGCCCTTAAAATAGATATCAAATTCGTTCTTTGCTCCCAAATAACATTGACTTGACCTCTATATTGCAACAATCGGAAATAAAGTTCAGTCTAGGGGGTGATTAAGGGCGTACCCCCAAAACATTTGGCTTCAAAATTGGATATCAAATTCGAATCTGGCATGCAAAATCAGATCGAAGAGTTGGGGGTCTCCCCACCCTCCAAAAACGCTCCAAATGGGCATATGACCCACCATGAATCGGATTGTTTGTTTGTTCCGTAGAATCAAAAACCGGCTGAACCGATTTTCTTAAAATTTTCACAGATTGTGTAGGTTTTTGTGGAATGAAACAAAGGTTATATAATTTTTAGATATCTGATGCTGGCTGACCTTCCCCCTTACCCTAAAAACGCCATCCAAACCCAAAAGTGGACGGATATGGGTATGAGTATTGGAAACTAGAAAACAAATATCGTATTAAAATTTGGGTTCAAGTACCCAGCCTCCCAACCCAAAAACTCCTCTAAAGAGATTCGACGTTCATGTCAATATGGGCCTCAAATGAAAAGTATTCGACAGTAGATTACAAATATGGCATACAAAATTAGGTCCAAGTAATTGGAGGTCGTCCCATCCCAAAGTACCCCCAAATGGGCATATTAGACAACCATTTCTATATGGAACTCGAATGAAAGGTATTTTGGAGTAGATAACGAATATGACATTAAAATTTGGATTCAAGTCTAGGTGACGCTTTTCCTTCCAAAAATAAGTCAAATAGGTTGATTGACCCATTATGACAATATGGGACTCAAATTAAAGGTATTTGAGAGAAGAAAATGAATTTGATATCCCATTTTGAAGCCAAGTGTTTGGGGGGACGCCCTAAAGCACCCCCAAAACTGAACTTTATTTTCGATTATGTCAATATGCAGCTCAAATCAACGGTATTTGGGAGTAAAGAAAGAATTGGATATCTATTTGCAGGGCAAAGTGCCGGTGGAAGCCCCAGTCCCAAAACACCCTCCAAATTTTTCGTTTAAATTTTTAAGAAGGCGCAGCGGAGCGGTTCCGGTTCTGCTAGTTTCCTATAAACTCTACTTAGTCAAGAATTTTGCCCTAACAAGATGTGAATTGAGGAGGAAAGTGTCGTCAATGAAAGATTTGAGGAAGTTTATTTGAGATACTGACCTCTAGGTAAACGATGAAGTTAGTCTCCATGGCCGCTTTGCCAAAGCACATGGACCCTGCCCTTTCGAAATAATTCGTTTTCTCCCTTTGGAGACAAACATAACGAAAACAGTGGGATGGCAGTGGATGCGACCGTAGCGCAGAAGTTGGGATGTCATCAGTCGAAGCTGAATGACTGCGTTCTAATACTGGAGAGAACACCAGGAATTGTTTTTCGGGGTGGTTATTTCCTCCTAATACTGGCGACATTTTTGGGGTACTATTTCATGTTAAAACTTCTCCCTAAAAAGGTATTGCACTACGGTACGCTTTTCGGGCTTGGCTATAAAAAGGAGATCCTTTGTCATTAAACTTAAACTTGAGTCGGACAGCATATTTTGATGTAAGATATTTGGCACTGTTCCTCAAGCAATGTTCAAGGTCAGCATTGACGGTAAAAGGATAACATAAATACTAGCAAAACTAAATTTTTCTACTACGATAATTTGATTATAGGTAAACATTGTGTTATTGTCAATAATGTTCCACTGTCTCCATTCCTAGGACTTTTTGTCCAAAATGGAGGTAAGTCTTGTCCACAATTGGATTGGACACAGAACTAAATATTATCATTAGAACCTGAGTTGCCGGATGCCACCGTAACGCAGAGGTTAGCATGTCCGCCTAAGACGCTGAACGCCTGGGTTTGAATCCTGGCGAGACCATCGAAACCATCAGCGGTGGTTTTCCCCTCCTAATGCTGGCAACATTTGTAAAGTACTATGCCATGTAAAACTTCTCCGTTCCGTTCGGACTCGGCTATAAAAAGGAGGCCCCTTATCATTGAGCTTAAACTTGAATCGGACTGCACTCATTGATATGTGAGAAGTTTGCCCCTGTTCCTTAGTGGAATGATCATTTGCAATTTTGCCTGAGTTGTTAAATTTTATGTAGCCTGCCGACTTTCCTATAGAAGTTTTTAGGTTTTCTTTTATAGAACTCCTTTCGAGTAATAGGGAAAAAAACAATAAAATTTTAATTTTAAAAATAATTTTATTCTACATTTTATAAGTCTCATAAGAATGTCAGTTTCAATTAAGAAGATATTTAAAAAAAAATCCTCCACAAAAATATCACTAGGCTTGAGGGGTGACGCTGGTTTGCACCAACTGCAAATTGTTCTTGAAGAAACAGGTGGCACCGCGATAAGCCCATTCGCATGAATCGCTACCTTGTTCGTTTTTATCGACGCAGGACACAATTTTGGCATGGATTTCGTCATTGTGATCGGCCTTGGCGTTGTCACCCACCAATTGGTGATGAATGTTCTCAACATTGAAGCCATTCTCTGCATCGAAGAGTTCAAATTTACCGAAAACACATTTCAAGTAGCACTTGGTGACATCATCGTTGGGGTATTGCCATTTTTTGTATTGCTCAACAAGCTCGTCGGAGACCTTAAGTTCGGCTACACATTCATTGCGGAATTGTAAGAGATTTTCACGAGTCTTTACAACATATTCAGCAGAAGCCTGGAAATAGCGATAAAGGGTTATTTAAAATTCTTCAAGAGGTTTATATGGGAATGCTTACCAAAGCGAATAGCAAACAAATTGGAATGAATACTTTCATGATGTATTGTTACTTCGTAGAGTGATCGGTACGAACTGTGCTTTTCTCGATGACATGAGTGGTATTTATACTCCTGATTGCATTTGACCTGTGAGTATTGCGCTTCCCCAACTCTTGAAAACATGGTTGATATACAACCGCCACCATGAAACCAGTTCTATTGTTCTGAGATTTAAAAGGTTTAAAACAATGTGTATAATGTATTTTTGATGATAAAATATTCAGGAATATACAGGTACCTGAAATAAAATCTTTTTATTAGTAGCCAGTCTTGTTTGAAAAAAACTAATAAAACCTTTTTGGGAAATTGTCTTGCATGTGTATGTGTTGGCAGGTTTATGATAAGAGGAGGTTTTCTTTTACGTCTAGAAAAATTTCCACTGTTTGTTACCTGAACTGCGCACAGCGTGCAGTGGAAAATCCCCAAATGGGATTGTTTAAACGTCTAAAGCAAATTGAAATGACTGTGAACCAAAGTATCGGGAGAAAATGTCCCAGTTATTGATAAAAGACTTCATTTAAAATTTTACTATTAAACAATGTTTATGGGCTAGACATCCTAAATAGAAGTTGGGGACCCATTACAATTAAAGGAATCCCATAGTCAGGCTTTTCTTTGGAATCAGAGACATTTCCACCAAAAAAGGTTTATACAAAGCCACATGGTTTTACCTTGTTCAAACAACGAGAAACCATATTGATCAGGTTGTGATAAATGGAGTCTTAGACGTCAATCGATCCAAGATGTGAATATCGAAGGTGCGATACAACACTGCACGGAAGCTGGACGTCGAATTCTGCAAACATTAAAGATGGTAAGGTCATACTCCACTTGACTGGCCCAATAACTTCAAGAAAAATAATTCTATTGAAAATGCCGCGAAATCCGTACTTGAATACCAAAAGCCTACCCAAGTCGGTAATGGCTTCGTTCGATTTATTTCGAGCTTTCTCAGAGATCGCACTATTCGAGTCATTATAGATGGGTTCTCCTCCAATGAGCATAAATTGACCGCAGGTGTACCCCAGGCTCTGTTCTTTCATCTTCTCTTTTCTTATTTTCATCAACGATCTGTTGGGTTAGACATCGAATCCGATCTACTCATTTGCGGATGACAGTAATCTCTGTCACTCGTACTCATTCGACCATAGGCAGAGTCTTCGATTCGATCATTACGATCACCTTTGATGTTGAGCAATCAGAAGCTCTTGATGTTCTGGGCATGAAAATACATGTTCGTCTGATATTCGTCTTGGCCAGCGCCCACTTTGACTTTGACGTCCAAAGATTTAAGACAAATGTCAACAACCACTGACAGCTGATAGCGGGAGTTCTATTGGGTTGCCCAAAAAGTAATTGCGGATTTTTCATATAGTCGGCGTTGACAAATTTTTTCACAGCTTGTGACTCTGTAATTGCATTCTTTCTTCTGTCAGTTATCAGCAACCCAATATTACCATTTTTGCGTTTATACTGTCACCACCTGGTGATTTCTTTTACAGATAATTCAATTTCATTAAGCGTCAAACGCAATGAATTGTGTACTGTATTTGCTACAGTTGTTCAATAGTTTGAAGGTTTGGATGAACCAAACTTATCGGAGTGTCATTAGGTGTGAAAACTGTTTCAATATAACTTCTGCAATCTCGGGAGCCAGATTCCAAGCGAACTGGAGATTGGTGAGTAATAGGTCTACAAATGCGTTTTGTGGCTTTCCATAGATAGAAGTCATTTGCTTCTGATTGGCTACAAGCTACGTAAGTAGTTATTGAGGACGAGCTCTTCAGCTTCTTCTAATGCGGCGTTTAGTTTCATCTGACTTCTTCGGGGACTTTTCAAGATAGAAGATCGTTGTCTTTGCCATTCTTTTCTGAGATTCCTTTTCTCTCTAACAAGGGTGACTACACTAGGCGATTCCATTGTTGAGAAGCTCTGTTGTAACAGGGCTTTTGTAGAAGTTATCGTAGTTGCGTTAGTTAAAACGTCGGTGAATTATTGCTTACATCAGCTTTCGGTCGCAGTGGAATTTCCCCCGGTAAATGGGTGCAAATATATTTTTTATATTTAGTTTAGTCTGTGATTGAGTTATAGTGTCTATTTTTGCTTCTAGAGTCCACTAGAGTGAGGATCATTAGAAACTGATCAGATGCGATGACTGATCATATAGACTGATCTCCTTTTAAAAGGTCTTATGACACAGCCGTAGCCGGATTGTGCTAAAATTTAACACATTGAATTGTGTTAGGCAGCTAATCTGTGCCGAATATGGTTCAGATCGGTCTATATTTGGTAGAAGCGTCATATATACCGATCTCCCGATTTAGGAAAGACCTTAAATAGCGATTTCCATGAAATTTAGCACAGTGAGTTTTGTTTGGCCTCTATATTTTCGCACCGAGTATAGACTACAAGTTCGATACTTGTAAAAAATTACTATTTCTATCGAAATTACGGTTTAACTTAAAAGGCCCATAAAAGTTGGGTTCGAATTCTGACAGGAACATCATACAACATGTTTAGCTGTGATTCCCCTTCTAAAGCAGGCGACATTTGAGAGGAACTATTCTTATATATAAAATTCAATTTGTGTTTGTTTATTTGTTCCGTATAGACTCAAAAACGGCTGAACCGATAACCTTGAAATTTTCACAGATTGTGTTGGTTGGCCTGGAAGGAAACATAGGCTATATAATTTTTTGTTATCGGGAGGGGGGCGGACCCTTCCACTTACCCCAAAAGTACTACCCAAAAATAAAAGTGGAATGATCAGGACAATATGGGATTCAAATGAAAGGTATAGAGTAAAGTACGAATTTCATAATAAAAGTTGGGTCCAAGTACCAGGGGGGCCGCCCCAGCCCCAAAAACCCCTTAAAATTGGTTTATTTGACGATCATGACAATATGGTACTCAAATGAAAGGTATTCGGGAGTAGATTACGAATATGGGCAGGAAGAAGAAATATGCTTTATAATTTGTTGATTTTGGAAGTAGGCGGACCCTGCCTATTACCCAAAAAATACCACCCAAAATCACAAGTCTATCGATAAAGACCATATGGATATCGAATGAATGGTATTGAAGAGTAGAATACGAATATGGTATTAAAAATTTGATCCAAGTACTCAGGAAGTTGCCCTAACACCAAAATGTCTGAAACAGAAATTGAATTGGTCGTCCATATCAATATGGGGCTTAGTGAAAGGTATTCGGGAGTAGATTACGAATCTGGCATACAAAATCAAATCGAAGTGTAGGGGGTCACCCCACCCCCTAAAAACTCCCCAAATGGGCACCATGATTTTATGAGACTCGGTTTGTTTGTTTGTTCCGTAGAATCAAAAAAAAAGGAAACATAGGTTATATAATTTTTAGATATCGGATGGTGGCTGACCCTTCCCCTTACACCAAAAATGCCACCCAAAACCAAAAGAGGACTGATGGGCACAATTTGGGTATCAAAGGAAAGGTATTGGAGACTAGAAAATTAACATCATATTAAATTTTAGTTACAAGTACCCAGCGGACCGCCCCAGCTGGCTCTTTTCCTCCTAAAAATACGTCGAATAGATTAATTGGGAGTCAAATGAAGGGTATTTGAGAGTAGAAAACGAATTTGATATCCAATTTTGGGGGTACGCTCTAAATCACCCCTTAAACTGAACTTCATTTCCGACTATAGCGATATGGAACCAACGGTATTTGGGAATAAAGAACAAATTTGATATCTATTTTCTGGAGCCGGTGACCTCTCCAGCCCCAAAACACCCTTCAAACGGTTCATACTTACCGACCATGGCAAAAAGGGTCGGTAAGTAATGGAATTTGTGAGTGGACATGAATTTGATGTCGATATTTGAGTCGAAATGTCGAAAACTCGAAATATTTACCAATACAGTAATATGGAGCTTAAAAGTAATGGAATTTAGGAGTGGACATGAACTTGATGTCCATATTTGAATCGAAATGTCGAAAACCCGAAATATTTACCAATACAGTAATATAGGGCTTAAAAGAAAGGCATTTGGGAGTAGAGTAAAAATTCGCTCAGGAACCAAGCAGGGGCAAACTTTTCATACATGAATGAGTGCTTTCCGATTCAAGTTGAGTTTATCAACCATAAGGGGCCTTTTTTTTATAGCTGAGTGCGTACGGTATGCCTCAGTGCGATACTTCTTTGGGGAGAAATTTTTACATAATCATGCATGGTATGGTATCTCGCAAATGTCGCCAGCATTAAGAGGGGATAACCACCGTTTTAAATTGTATACGAAGTTCCGCCAGGATTCGAACGCAGGCGTTCAGCGTCATAGGCGGACAAAGGCAATAGTAGCACGATATCCACATCCGGGGCTAAGTGTCCCCACCCTAAATAGATATTGGAGAGTTAAAGAAGCCGCAGCGGAGCGGGCCCTGTCCAGCTAGTGTCATATAAAAACTTCTTCCCAAAGTGTAGTCGCACTGCGTTTCGCCTTCGGAATCGGCTATGGTCCGGCTATATAAGGTGGTCCCTTATCATTGAGCTTAAACTTGAATCGGACAGCACTAATTGATATGTGCGAAGTTTACATGAGTTTACATGACTCCCTGGACTTCAGCTCATGCCACAACGAACATTCAGAATGCCTTCGCTCACAAAATTTTCTTATTTCACACAACATTTTATACAGATTCTTTGATTAATTTTTTTTACAAAGAAAATTTTAAGACAAAAAAAAACGCGCCCAAGCAACACTGGTTTCAGAAATTAACTAAATATTAAAAAAAAAACATCATCATAATACGTGCTCAGATACATCATATTCAACAATTGATTATTTGAGGATTCTAGAAGTAGAATTAAATTATTTTCTATGCAACTCTTAATATCATTGGCGAATTTAGGTAACCATTTATAAGAAAATAACCAAATTTTTTTATAAAAATTTATTTGAAATGATTTTAAAATCTTATATACTATTCTGTTTTAATTACTAATCTTACTATATCACTATGCCTGTGGTGTAACACTTTGTTGCACAAGCTGCAAATTGTTCTTGAAGAAACAGATGGCTCCACGATAGGCCCATTCACAGGCATTGCTTCCCTGTTCGTTCTTATCAATGCAGGACTCTATCTTGGCATGAAGAGCATCGTCGTGTTCCGCCTCCCCATGGACTCCTGCCAACTGTTGATGAATATCTTCTACATTGAAACCTGTGGTAGTATCGAACAAGCCAAATTTATTGAAGACACATTTCAAATAGCATTGAGTCACAGAATCATTGGGGTATTCCCATTTTTTGTAGTGCTCAACTAGATTTTCGGGGACCTGTAGCTCGGCCACACATTCATTGCGGAACTGTAGGAGATTATCTCGGCTTTTAACCACATAGGCATAGGAATGCTGAGAATAAAATAATATAAATAAAAAAAATATGTAAAATTTTCTGTAAAATTTCAAATTAAACACCTACCACCACAAACAATAGGCAAATGGCGATGAATACTTTCATGTTGGTGTTTCTTTGCTTACAGATCAATAACAACTAATTTGCAGCATGCCTTGGAGGGGACTATATATACTCACTTGACAAGGCAGCCTATCGCTCTTTGTGAAAAATTACCAGTTCCTTGGGCAGTTCATTAAAACAACCCTTAATTATTTGTTCTTCTTTTCAGTTTTTTGAAAAAAGAGATTTATTTCTTTGTTTTATTCTTTAAATGCTTAATGCTAATTGAAATAAATCTGATTCTTCCTTCGATATTATTTGTGTGTGTTCGTTTTATCATTCAGTAATTTTCCATTTACGATTGTAAAAACAGGTAGATTGAATTTCAAAAGAGCACGTCTGGACAACACCTTTGTCCTTAATCTCTTCACTTAATTGTCTTTTGTGGCATTCATTTTTTCTTTATTGTTGGACGCTGCAGCCTTTGTCTGGACTCGTAATTTCCAACTAACGATAAAATCGTGCAACACTTCAATGATACCCACTAGGGAGAGACCCAAAAATAAACCGGCTATGCCACCATATGATACTGAAAAGCAAATAAAACCACAAACATAACATTTGTTATGGGAAAGGTTGGCAGTTCTACTTCCAAATCCATACCGATTAAATCCAAAAGTGTAAAACAAAGAGTTGAACGATAAGAGAACAATGTGTCATGCTGATATTGAACTTGAAGGTCTATGTAATCTGTACCCTGTGACGATCTGCTCATATGATCTGTATTGACAGTGGTCCTATATTGTATATAGTTGCAATTGGGATAGCATTTACAATCGAATGATCTGGGTTCACCATAGTCCGAGGGAGTTTCTGGAATTATGTTACCCGTTGATAATATGATATCTGCAAAGAATAAAGTAAAACAATTAAGACCGTGCTTAGTTCGGCCGGGCCGAATCTTATATACCCTCCACCATGGATCGCAATTGTCGAGTTCTGTGAGCGGTATCTCTTTTTAGGCAAGTCAGGAAATAATTTTGCATACCTATTGAAATATCGAATATTACTTTGTATGATTTTTTGACGATAGGACAAAAATTGTGTATTGCACCCTTAAAAGACCATATCGGATAAAAAATATATGTGAGAGCAATATCTAAATCAGTGCCGATTTTGATGAAATCTTGCACACATACTGGAAAGTCAAATAGAAGATCTCGCACCCAATGTTGTCGAAATGTGATCAAAATTGTGGCTTTACTGTATTAAAAGACCATATCGGATAAAAAATATCTAAATCAGTGCCGATTTTGATGAAATCTTGCACACATACTGGAGCGTCAAATAGAAGATTTCGCAACCAATATTGTAGAGATCTGATCAAAATTGTGGCTTTACTGTCTTAAAAGACCATATCGGATCGAAAATTTATATAAGGGAGCTATATCTATACGAAATTTGAGAACGTATTGGGACGTGAAATAAAATATCTTATGTAAAAATGGAATCAAAATTGTGGCTGCTACAGCCCTAAGACTCCATATCGGATGAAAAATATATATGGGAGCTATATCTAAAATCCGATTTTGACGAAATTTTGCTCACATATGAAGACGTCAAAGAAACAAAGAAGCAAGAGGAAGAGCTCATGCTAAATTTGGTAAAGATCGAACCAAAAAATGAGGCTTCTACAGCTCTAAAACTCTATATCGGATGAAAGATATATCTTGGATCTAAATCTAAAGCGAATTTTATGAAATTTTGCACACGCACACTTAAAAGTCCATATATAAGGGAGCTGCACCTTAATCTGAACCAAAAAAAAAGGCACCTACAGCTTTAAAAAAGCCATATGGGATGAAAGATATATATGGGATCTATATCCAAATCTGATCCGATTTTGAAAAAAATTTAGACGTCAAATAAAATACCTTGTGCTAAATTTCGGACCAAAATTGTGGCTTTTACAGCATCAAAAGGCCATATCGGATGAGAGATATATATGGGAGCTATATGTAAATCTAAACTGATTTTGACGAAATTTTGCACACATATGAAGACGTCAAAGAAAACACCGTACGTCATATCGGATGAAAGATATATATGGGAGCTATATCTAAATCTGACCCGATTTCAAATCAATAGCGATCATCCTTGGGCCAAATAAGTGACATGTGCAAAATTTCATGACAATCGGACAATAAATGCGACCTCTACCTTGATCACAAGAATACATGGACATACAGACGGATATAGCTAAAACGAATCAGGAAGAGATTCCAAGTCGATCGGTATACTTATCAATGGGTCTCGCTCTTCTCATTCTTAGCGTTGCAAACAAATGCCCAACGTTTTAAGACCCTGTACCACAGTGGTGGTGTAGGGTATAAAAAGGAAATTGTTTAGCTTTGTCTATCTGTACGGCATAGGCTCACAAACGGCTGAACCGATTTTCACGAAATCATCACAGATGGTAGAGTTTGAGCCCCCGCTGAAAACAGGCTACTCCATTTGTTGATATCCGAAGGGGGGCGGACCCTCCCTCCCCCTTACCCTCATTTTCAAAAACGCCAGATCACGGAGATGGTTGCACCGATTTAAGCGAAATTAAGTATGCTACCTTATGGTACCCCAAAAACACGAAATTGGTAGAAAATTTTGGGGTCAAATAAGATGGGGAGATGCCCCATCCCAAAACCCACCCGAACGGACATATTTTTCGATTGGGACAATATGGGTATCAAATGAAAGGTGTTTAAGAGTAGAGCATGAAATTGACATAAAAATGTCACACTAAGTGTTTGGAGAGTCCCCCACCCCCAAAAACACCAACAGGATTGGGTCCAAGTGCTTAGTAAGTGGCAAAGAGGCCCGGGTACATCTAGTAACCATATAAAATTTTGTGAAGATATCTTTAGCCGTTCACAAATGGCAGGCATATTTCCATTAATTTTTCCCCATGTCACTGTGCGAAATGGCGCTTTGGGCATAAGTTTTTACATGGCATAGTGACTCTTAAATGCTGCCGGCATTAGGAGGGAGTTACCACCGCTGAAATTTTTTATTCGGGTGTTCTCGCCAGGATTCGAACCCAGGTGTTCAGCGCCACAGGCGAATATAGCATGCCCTCCGGCCGAGAAAGTTACTTGTGCCAAATTGCACAAATTAGTCCGATTAAATATTCGACATGTACTTTCAACACAAATAAAAGTGGACAGACAGACAAATGGATAGAAGACAGACGGAAGTAAGGTTTATTAATAATTGACAAGGCATGAAGTCCTAGCTGTGCTGCTCGGATGTATATATTAACCACATTTCATCAAAAATCCGATGAAAATTATTTATGAACCCATGGCAGCTATATTGAAATGTTGTCCGATCTGGACCAAACTCGGCACAGAGTTCTAAAACACTCAATGTTCAACATTTCATATCACAGGGGAAAACCCGACAATCCATTAAAATTTGTAGGAGACATTTAAATATATCTTACCTCTATATTTATAAAGACATCTCAGATTGGAACCTTTGCAAATGGGCAGTACCGCAGTTTCTATGGTTGCATTTTTGGTAGCTACAGGGAAGAAATAGGTGCAGTTGCAATGCCTCTCAATAAATCCCATGCGACAGTTTCTGAGACAATTGTTGCGACTTTTGCCCAAGTTTTTCTGTTCACTCTAAATACAAAAGAAAGAAATTACAAAACTTCGGACCATTCATTTGCTTGCATAATTTCTATGAAATTCACCGTAAAATAACAATGCCTCAGTTCAGGCTTCACAGAATGAATGTCATAATCAGCGGTAAAACGTAAGGGATTCACAGTAATAATAATGCGTTCACTGTCCATGTAATTAACATCGGAGGAGCCAATCTCTTTGGGGTCATGAACCATAGCCTGAAATTTGTTTTTTGTTTGTTTTTATGTTAAATGAATGAGTAGAATATTATTTAGGAATGTTAGGAATTTTACTTACCGCCACTCTTTCATAATATTGGCCAAAGGAGCCACGTTTAATAATGACTCTTAAGCCCGTCTGTAGTCCTGATTCGGATACCACCCAAGGCCAAGTGGAAATGGGATTCTATAAAATTTACTTAAAATTTGTTTATAAATGTTCTTTTTCTTTTCATTGTGACCTCATGCTCACCTCCACCAGTATTGAATTAAAGGAATAACACAATCCCCTGTATGTGTGCAATTTGCGAAACACGCTACAACATGAAATCTTTGCCCTCTTCCAGGTACACTCAACAAATATGTCCTCACACTCAAAGGATAAGAAGTACAGGAATCGATTCAAATCCGTGAGCATATTTAAAATATCCACTTTATCTTGCATTTCTTGTGTTTTCGTGCCAGAGGCCAAGTCATTCAAAAATTGTTCAACATTTAAACTTTTATTGGACATTTGATAAGGTGTTGTTGTTGCCATTTTCATCGTTTCCATGTCCTGCTCCATATCGGGCCACATCAGCTCGTTCAGAGTATTCAGCAACATGTGTAGTCCTTGTAAATCCTTGTCCGTTCTTTGTTGTGGCGTTGACAGTTTAAGAAACGATGTTGCCTCCTGTTCCAGGCGTAACAGATTAAGTCCTTTCACAGGACAAATGGTAACGGCCGGAAAGGGTATTTCCGAAACGTGTACATCGGTACGTTCGATAACGGTTTGTACCCAAGTGTAAAAATAGCGACGCGAAGACAAGATGCAGACATACGCAGCACAGACTGTGGCCAAAAGGATAATGAATGCTCGAATACACCTGGAGGGGGGGAGAAGAAAAAATAGGAGAGTGGGTAAGCTAAGCAGACATACTACGTGCTGAGAGACCTGTTCGTTTTTTTATTTAAGCAACGGCGAACTCTAGCATGGGACAGTAAAAACGCCAGTCATATTTAATAAACACATTGTCGGCTACTTTGAATGAAAACTTAGCATAAACTTTCAAAAATCTTATAACGGGTTGTGCTGCGTTATTTGCTCCCTCAAAATAGAAACACCAATCACAGCGGCTCAGTGCTTAAAATACGGCGGAACGAAGGAAACCAAAACCAAATCGACGATAACAAAACGTGGACCTGCCCTAATTCGGCCAAGTCAATTGAAAAATGTGACAAATCCCTTCACCAACACATTTTAACGTCCTCGTAATACTTTTACATTATGTGATGTACTTTAGATGCCTACATTTTGTCCTTTCACCTTTTTGCATTATCTCTAAATTATCACTTTATCAACATTCATCACTCCGCCAATGAACTTACTTAGCCTTGTGTGAATTTTTTGCAGCCAAATAATAACTCACTCCTTTGTTAGAGCACCGCGGACATCCTGGTCCTGCACTGCACTCATCCAACTTAGAGGGTAATGCGTTTTCTTCCGAGCACTCGTTGTGATTTTTCACTTCGCGCAATGGCTTCTCCACCAGAATCCCACCATCGCCTGTGGAGCTGGTAATTGCTTTGTTGTCGGACAATGCCATTCTTGGCCACTATTTGTTCCGCACAAATTTGCTTCGATTAATTGAGGATCCTTAACGACGAACGATGATTACTGCGATAGTGAGCTTTATGCAACCAATTTATATACATTTAATTGGAGGTTTCCCCATTCTTGGGTGACAAGAATTGTTATCACGATTAGAGTTTGACCCAATTGAAGATATCAGTGTGGCAGGTTGTGGGTGTTTGCCAAAATTCAATGGGGAGTTTCACGGTAGCTGTATGATGATAATCATATTTAAGTCCAAAAATATTCATTAGATAATTAATTGGCTACTGATTTATGATAAGCTGAATAATGTGATTATTCCATAAACATAATTCACCAATTAATGGGAAATTTAGTGCTTATGATAGATTCCCCTTTCGCTTACTTCCTCAAGTAATTAAATATAAAAATAAATAGAAATGAGTAAAAATGTTCTAAGTTCGACTGGGTCGAATCTTGGAAACCCACAGCCATGGAATCTGGTAAAAATTTAACATATTTGAAATGCCGATTGTACATTACTTACTTACTTTAATTGGCTATGACAGAACATTTGTTCCACTAGCCGAACGTTGAATAGCGTCCCAAGCTCCTCGATCTTCTGCGCTCATTCTAAAATCTCTGACACCAAGTTTCGAGGTATCTCCCACCACTTGATCTTTTCATCGGGATTTTGGTCTTCCCGGTTGACGTGTATCACCGTGTTTGCCTTCAAAAGACTTCTTTGCTGGAGCTTCTTCATCCATTTTGACAACATTACCTAGCCAACGCAGCCGTTGTATTTTGATATGTGTACCTATGCTATAGTCGTCATACAGCTCGTGGTTCATACGTCGCCTATATTCTCTACTAGCTGACCCGGGCCCGCTCCGATGCGCCTTCTTTTACTTTATATGGAACAAAAGTTTCCTTAGAATATTTGTTTTCGACAATTAAAGATCTTTTAGTGAAATACCATGCTACGAAAATAGTATATCGCTTGACTAACAGTTTAACAATATAAGTGCCTTTACCTGAATCCCATATGATCTTTATTGGTCTACGAATTTTAGTTTGGATGTAAGGTGTACTCCATTCTTAAAAGAGTTCATTTCTGCCCGATATTCTCTGATGTCTGATTTAGTAGTGTTTTCGGGGGAGAGGTGGTCCCCAGATACTTGGCCCTGAAAAAATATCAGCATCGTGCTCTTCTCTCAAATACCATTTATTTAAACCCTATATTGCCATTGTCTGAAGAGGAGTTTACAGGATGAGGCGTCCCCCAAACACATGGCCCCAAAATAGGTTATCAAATTCGTTTTCAAATCTCAAATACCTTTCATTTGAGCCACATATTGGCATGGTCGAAAAATTTTTTTCCTTTGGGGGTGTTTTGGGAAAGGGGTGATGCCCTAAATACATTGTCCTACATTTGGATATCAAATTCGTATTCTACTCCCAAATACCTTTGTTTGAGCCCCATATTGTGATGGTCACTAAGAAATTGCTGTTTGTGGGGAATTTTGGGAAGGAGTAGACCCTAAAAATTGGTCCCGAAAATTGGTATCAAGTCCTGCTCTACCCTCCAATACCTTTCATTTAGGTCACACATTGTCATGGTCGGTAAATACGCCCGATTTAGGGGTGTTTGAGGAGTGGGGTGGTCCCCCAAATTCTAAGTCCTGAAAATATATCAGCAACGTGCTCTATTCACATATATCTATATATCATTTATTTGAACCCCATATTGCCATTGGTCTCAAAATTAGATATCAAATTTGTTTTCTAATCTCATTTAGACACCTTATTGCAAAAGTCAGCAAATATGTCCGGTTTGGGGTATTGGCCCTAAAAATTATGAATATTTAGTTCCACTCTCTTTAAGACCCAAATTGTCTTGGTAAACAAATACGTCCTATTTGGGGGTTGTTATGGTGGTAGGACGTCCGCTTGACAGTTGGCTCCTAATGTTGATATCAGGTACGTGGTCTACTCCCACATACATTTAATTTGAGCCCCATACTTCCATAGTCGGCAAACATGACCGGCTTGGGGGGTGTTTTGGAGAATGGGCGGCCACTCAGAGAGTTGGCCTTGAAAATATATATCGGATTCGTTTTCCACTTTAAAAACCCTCCTATTTGAGCCTCATATTGCAATAGTCAGAAAATACTTACTATTTGGCAATTTCCCCGAATATTGATATCAAATTCGTGCTTTAGTCCCAAAGACCTTTCATTTGAGCCGCATATTGCTAAGGTCGTAATTTTGTCCCCTATAGTAGATGTTTTTGGTGAGAGGCGGCCCCCCAAACACTTGGTCCCATATTTGGATATCAGATTTGTATTCTGCATTTAAATACCTTTTATTTAAGCCCCATATTTCCATAGTCAGTAAATAAGTTCTGTTTGGAAGGTGTTTATGAAAAGGGTTGGACGCTCAGAAACGTGGTCCCACATTTGGAAATCAGATTCGTATTTTACTTAGATTCGTATTTTTACTATTACAAATACCTTTTATTTGAGTCCCATATTGCCATGGTTGGTAAATATGTTCGATTTAGGGGTGTTTCGGGGCTTGGGGTGGTCCCCCTAACACTTGTTCCGACAATTGGATATCAGATACGTTTTCTTATCCTAAATACCTTTCATTTGAGTCCCATATTGTCGTAATTGGTGTAAATATATGTTTGGTAGGTTTTAGGGTGGGGCAGCCCCCCTAGGTACCCCCTAAATACCTTTCATTTGAGTCCCATATTGTCGTAATTGGTGTAAATATATGTTTGGTAGGTTTTAGAGTGGGGCAGCCCCCCTAGGCAACCCATCCGAAATTTGGATACCAAATTTTTATTTTTAGGGTACTATATGAGAGCACACAAAATTTAAATCGCACCACCCATCTCCGAGATCTGGCGTTTTTGAAAATTAGGGTATGGGGGAGGGTCCGCCCCCCCTTCAGATATCAAAAAATGTAGTACCCTATTTTCACCACGGGGTCAATATGTACCATCTGTGAAAATTTCAAGAAAATCGGTTCAGCCGTTTCTGAGTCTATAAGGAACACACAAACAAACAAACAAACAAACAGACAAACAAACCTACAAACAAACACGAATTGGTTTTTATATATAAGATAGTAGCTGGTCTCGATCATATAGTCTGATCTGACTCGTATGTGGGTTGGATGCCATTGTACCAAATTTCGACGACATCGGGTAATAAATAAAGCTTTTATGAGCTTTAGAACCATAATCGGCATATCGGTCTATATGACAGCTATATCTAAATACATTCCGATATTTATTATATTTGGGTGAGATGGCGGGTGACTTAAGACAACTAACTGATTAAAATTTCAGCAAAATTGGGTAATAAATTCAGCTTTTATGGGTTTCAGGCTCTTAAATGGCAGCTATATCAAAATATAGTTCGATCTAAAACATAATTAGGGCGGATGTAGGGAGGCTTAAACCAACGCACTGCTTAAAATTTCAGCGAAATCGGATAAAAAATAAAGCTGTTATGGGCTTAAGACCCTTTATCGACAGATCAGTCTATATGACAGCTATATCTAAATATGGTCCGATCTAAATCATATTTGGGTCCTATGTTGGTAGGCCTAAAACTACTCACTGTCTCAAATTTCACTTATCGGCAGATCGGTTTTTATGGCAGCTATATCTAAATATAGTCCTATATAAACCATACTTGAGTCAGATGTCGGGAGGCCTTAAACTACTCACTGTTTCAAATTTCAGTGAAATCGGGTAATAAATAAAGCTGTTATGGGCTATAGACCCTTTATCGCCAGATCAGTCTATATGACAGTTATATCTAAATATGGTCTGATCTAAACCTTATTTGGGTCCTACATTGGTAGGCCTAGAACTACTCACTATTTCAAATTTCAGCGAAATCGAGTAATAGATAACGCTTTTATGGGCTTCAGACCCTTTATCGGCAGATTGCTCTATATGACAGCTGTATCTAAATTTAGTTCGATCTGAACCATATTTGAGTCGGATGTCGGGAGCCTTACCAGAACACACTATTTCGAATTTCAGCGAAGTTGGGTAATAAATGAAGCGTTTATGGGCTTCGGACCCTTTATCGGCAGATCGGTCTACAATATATAGCAGCCATGTCTAAATTTCTATATAGAAGCTATATCAGTTTAAAATCTCGATTTTTGAAGGCTGCAGAGTAATTACAACAGACGGACGGGCAGACGGAGAGACACACGAACATCGTTAAATCGCCTCAAAATTTTACGACGATCCGAAATATATTTACTTTGTAGGGTCGGAAATGGGTATTTCGATGTGTTGCAAACGGAATGACAAAATGGATATAGCCCCTAACCTATGGTGGTGGGTATAATAATAAAATATACATTGTGTAACTTAGTCCTTTGCTACAGGTGAACAAATGTTGAAGTGGTGTCTTACATTTATTAGCGTGATAATTAAACAATTCCATTAGGCGTGCATATTCAATCTTTAAATAGTAAATTTTAAATTATTAGCATCCTTAGTTGTTCCTCAGTACGACTCTTTCTCAGCGATAATTACTGCTGTGACCAAAATGTGTCCTTCAAATAATTAGCCACCTTACCATTGGTTATTTTTACTTGGTGGACGCTTGGGTATAAACGATGGTTTTCTCTTTATTGAGGCTCTGTCCTCGTAGTCCTCATTTAGGGTATCCCTAATGCCGGTGGCCCATTTCTTTCTCAGTTCATGAATGCGTTGCTTCAGTATGGTGTAGTAATTATTATCATACAAATATAAACCCAAGCCAAAGGTAAGATAATATAGCAATTCCACAGCACTGACCATAGAGGCTCCTAAGCACAAGCCAAAGATGCCACCAAAATTTGCTGCAAAGAACAATATGGGTATTCTTATGCGATTCCAGCCATATTTCTTGAAGAATATATACCTATTAGATCAATGCTTGTAAACTCCAAACTGGTGCGATATTTAATAACCACCTCTGATTGATAATGAACATCGACTTTGTAGAACTGATCAATTGTAGTGCTGATTGAGAGAAAGAAAACTATTTCAATTAGACAAAGGAAAAGATGTCAAACATTTTTGGAAAAGAAAGAAATTGCAAGTCATTTGTGTAGTAAAATAAGCCTTATTCAGCTGACGAAATTCGAAGTGAAATATTGTATAACCACAAATTTTTAATGAAATTTTGTTCTTTTGCACAAAATCATTACCAACATCCTTTATTCAAGGAATTGTTTCCTAATATTTAGTAAACTTTTCTATAAGTAGTTAAACATTATTGTACATATATTACTTGGCACCCGAATTCAAAGGCAGCGTAGTAAGTGAGGTGTAGTATTCCACAATATTGCAGGGTATCAAACATGAGCAAGTCATTCCCGGTTTGGCTGAGCTAAAATAGGCATCCTCCTCCGATCTTTTGTCATAGCTGAAAATTTCTAAAATATTCAAAAAAATGTTTTATGGCAGAAGCAAAATATTTTTGAATAATTAACTTTATATGGACTTGTTATACCATTATTTTTTCCCAGGCAGCGAAAATGTGAGGGGCGGCATTGCTCCGCTGGAAAATTTTAAAATAAAATGAATAGAGATTTTTAAATTTATAAATTCACATATTTTCAATAATGAAATAAAATTATGAATAATAATGTGTTATAGAACACGAGTATATATGCACGTATTACACTATATCATTAACGCACCTGATGAATCAGCAGTCAAGAAAAATAACGGCAAAGTACAATTGCAATATCTGCGTAGATGCTCTTCATGGCATACATTTAAACAATTGTTCATTACAACATTCCGATCGATATTCGGTTGCTTCTTGTAGTTGGGTAAAATATTTTCATCCTCAAAGAAACAATTGCGTTGCTCCTGACTCAATGAACGTATATCTTTGGAACTTACCGTTACTTCAGGACGTACAATGACATAGGTTTCGGTGTCGGGAGAAATGGTGTAACCACTGCTGGATAACTGCTCGGGGCGCTTAATCAAAATCTGAAGGAAATATAACAACACAATAAGCATAACGATTGACACATATTTATATCAATGGAAAAGGCTTCAAATAGCCTAAAAACATGAAGAAAAATTGGGGAGATCGGTAACTATGGCAGCTATATTCAAATATTTGCCGATCTTGACAATACTCGGTACATATATCGAGGGACTTAGCACATCTGCTCTAAAATTTGGTGAAATAGTGTAGTTAGAAAGCCATTTATGGGCAACAGACCTATAACCGGAAGATCATTCCATAACAGACTTATCATTTTTGTTGCATCAACAGAACATCTGCTGCAAATCAGAAAGCTGAAATTTGTTCATTGGCACCACCGAAGGATGGTCATTTTGTCATTTCGTCGGCAACATATAGAAATATCAATTTCCGACCACATAAAGTATAGTATTCTTGATCGTCATAAAATCTAAGGCCATCCGTCTGTCTGTTGAAATCACGCTACAAACTTTGAAAATAGGGATATGAGCTAAAACTTTGCGCCTATTCTTTTTTTTATCCATAAGTATGTAGAGTTCGAAGATGAGCTATATTGGACTATATCTCCATATAGACCGATCTGCAGATTTAAAGTTTTAGGTGGCTGCTATATATCGATCTCCCTATGTACAGTCTTGAACCCATAAAGGACTTTTTGTTATCAAATTTTGCTGAAATTTTAAACAGTGATCTATGGCGATTTTGGTTTTAATCGGACCAGATTTGTTCATTTTTCTTTTTAACGAAATGTTGTTTGTAATTACAACGGGTAATGGATATCCAAAGTTCGGCCTTGCAAGACGTAATGCCTTTTTACTTTTTTCTAAGTCGGGCCGCACCCAGATTCGTACTCCACTTCCAATAACCTTTAATTTCAGCCACATATTGTCTCGATCGGCCCACATGTTCTTTTGGGTGTTATTAGGCGGCCCTCTATCATTGCCCGAAATTGGAAGCAATTTTTTTTATTCTATGCTTGAAGACAGACACTCGGTCGCTATCATTCGTACTTTACTTTCAAAGATCTTTTATTTAAGTTCCATATTGTTTCTATTAACCAACATGCCAGTTTTGTGCGCTTTTTCTGAATTGGTCGGTTCCCTAAGTATCTAAAATTAATATCAGATTTGTACTCTACTACCAATTATCTTTTATTTGGGACGTATATTGTCTCGATCGGCAAGTTTTAGTTAGTTTTTTGTTCAGTTTGAGGTTCAGTTTCCTAACATTCAACCCTACTTGACCATCATTTTAGATTTATGTCGTTAATAACAAGACGAAAATTTAAGGATTTATTGACCTACCATTTAAAATAAAACATCCTTAATGTAAAGGAAAATACTTTTCACCAAAGGAAATGTTTCTATAAAAAGTTGAAAAATTTATAATGCTAGTCTTCATCTCGTGTTTGCTGATATCATCTCAATAATATTTTTGGGTGTATTATAACTCACCATTATGGTATCATCGATTTTTGAATTTGGTTTCTTCATATCCGCTGTTAATTTTACTTGGAAAAGCAAACCTGAGCCTTGGCCAGCCTTTGAGTTATGATAAGGATAATATTTGGAACCTGCAACTTCCTGTAATAATTCAAATAAACCTCATTAAAAAGGCAGTTTATGTTTTTATTTTACTCCTCGTCTTTTCATTCTTCATTTACCTTTAGTGCCAATGATTCTGGCGTCATAATCGAATTGAAGACAAAACAGTAACCCAATTCGGTTCGTTCCATTATAAAAAATGAGCAACAATCGAAGGCCACCCGCCTCCATGAACATGTACCATTGACAAAAATATCCTCACAACGTAATGACATGAATTTCGTTAGGTTGCTAACATCGATGTCGTCCAACAGCTCCAAATTGATATCATCCATTTCGGCAAAACTTTCAAATTGACCAAAGACCAATGATTCCATTCGCTCTACAAATGTAGTGAAGACCTCTACAACATTCGGCTCTGCTGGACGTGGTAAAAATTCAGCTTTGGCCGCCTCAAATTTGTTCCAGTTAATGCGATTATTGGGGCAAACACCTACAGCCGGAAAAGGTATTTGAAAAACCGGATATTGGGAATTATCCACAACAGTTTGGAGTTTTTGGGCAGAATAACGTTCTGCCAACATGCCATAGGCAATGCATGTCAAGGCAACGCAAGTTATGACCAAAGCAGTCCAAATTAGTCTGATAGTCACATAGGGAATAGAAAAATAGAAAACCAAATATTGATATAAAGAACTTAGTGATGATACATTAATAGTAATTTCGACTGTATGCTGAAGAAAAAAAAAAAAAAATTAAATTGAAACAAATAGAACTGAATTTCTATGAAATCAATCATAGAATACTCCACCATGGATTCAATTGACAATTTATGCAATTTAACTCTTAAACACAAATTTAGCACAATTATATATTGGACCAGTGAATAAAACGGTGAATGATGCAATGAAGACATTTTCAAAACTCTTCTTACACATCTTTATACACTTTTTTCTATACCCCATACTTAACATTAATATTTGATTATGTTTCTCACCTTTCAATACTACGCAATGTGGGATCGTAAATGTACCGAACACCATGTATGGTGGACTTTTCACAATACTGTTGCCAATACAAACGCAACAAATCCATCAATGTCTTGGTCTGGCCCTCTTGGGGCGCTTTGGTGGTCTCCTTCTTTGGCGTTAGCAACGCATCCGTTTTCATTGAATCCTTTTTGTGATTTGTATGCCAAATCATGTTGAATGGTATAGTGATGAAATGCAACTGAATCAAATATCCAATCAAATATTCCCTCCAAGGATTTTGAACAAATGTCTTAATGTGAAAATAATAGTAGTTGTTTTGAGTTCAAGATTGAACTTTAACAGCAGCTGTTGAAGCAAATCTTGTGAATTATGGGTATTTGATGAAGACAAACTTCTATTCCATGGCTGAGTGGTGCTCATTGAGGGTTTCAATAAAGAGTCTATATGTAATTATATTGATGGAAACTTTTCAAAGTATGCAAACTTAATCTCCCCTTGTAGTTTTCAATGAATGATGATGGGAGAATAGAGTAATTGAAGAGTAACAATGCGCTTGGTTCTGAAGATTTCATTCATAAATAAAGAAATTTGAATGTACTTTCATTTTAGTTGTTTAAGGTCAATTGATTTGAAGGCTTCGAAGTTGAACACGGAAGAAGTAAGTGAGCGAAAGAATGAAAGTCTACAATTGTTTAACGCTCAGAAAAATATATATATATACTAGCCGAACTGGGCCCGCTCCGCTGCGCCTTCTTTAACTCTCTTATATCTTTTCAGGATGGGGACACTTCGCCCTGAATGCAGAAATCGAATTCGTCCCATTGTAGCCTATGACGATGAACGCGTTCGAATCCTGGCGAGAACATTGGACAAATCGGTGTTGATCCCCTCTGAATGTTGGCGACATTTGCGAGGTACAATGCCATGCATGGTCATTTAAAAAATTTTCCTCAAAGAAGTGTCGCACTGCGGGACGCCGTTCGGACTTGGCTATAATAAAGGTCCTTTATCATTGAGTTTAAACTTGAATCGGAAAGCACTCATTGATGTGTGAGAATTTGCCCCCTCTCGGTTCCCGAGTCGGATAAGAATTGCTACCTATAGTGGCTCAAGAAATAAAATTGGGAGATCTGTTCATATGGAAGCTATATCAGGTATGTCCAAGGTCATACATGAAGTCGTTGTGCAAAATTTCAGTCAAATCGGATAAGAATTACGCCCTCTAAAGGCTTAAGAAGTATAATCGGGAGATCGGTTTATATTGGAGCTATTGGGTTGCCCAAAAAGAAATTGCGGATTTTTTAAAAGAAAGTAAATGCATTTTTAATAAAACTTAGAATGAACTTTAATCAAATATACTTTTTTTACATTTTTTTCTAAAGCAAGCTAAAAGTAACAGTTGATAACTGACAGAAGAAAAAATGCAATTACAGAGTCACAAGCTATGAAAAAATTTTTCAACGCCGATTATTACAATTGCGTCCTCTAGCGGCTCAAAAAATCAAGATCCGAGATCGGTTTAGATAGGAGCTACATGAGGTTGTGCACCGATTTTAGTCATACTTTGCGCAGTTGTTGGAAGTCAAAATAAAACACACTGCAAAATTTTAGCCTAATCGAATAGGAATTGCGTCCTATATAAGCTCAAGAAGTCAAGACCCAAAATCGGCTTATATGGCAGCTACATCAGGTTATAGACCGATTTGAAGTCATTACGAAACAAGTTGTGGGAAGTCATAACGAAACACGTCATGCTAAATTTCAGCCAAATCGGATAGGAATTACGTCCTCTAAAGGCTCAAGAAGTCTCATCGGGAGATCGGTTTATGTGGCGGCTATATCAGACTATGAACTGTTGTTGGGAGTCATACCAGAACACTTCATGCTAAATATCACCCACATCTGATAAGAATTGCGCCCTTTAGAAGCTCTAGAAATCAAGACAAATGATCGTTTTATATGGCAGCTATATCAGGTTATCAATCGATTTAGACCATACTTGACACAGTTGTTCGAAATTATACCAAAAAACCACGTGCAAAATTTCAGCACCCTATAGTGGCTCAAGAAGTCAAGATCCGAGACAGGATTGTATATGAGCTACATCAGGTTGTGCACCCATTTTAACCATACTTAGCGCAGTTGGTGGTAGTCAAACAAAAATACTTCATGCTAAATTTCAACCAAATCGGATTATAATTGCTCCTTCGATAGGCTCAAGAAGTCAAGATCCAATATCGGTTTATATGGCAACAGTACCAAAAAATGGACCAATTACAATCTCAGCCGACCTGCTCTAATAGGAAGTGTTTATGGGAAATTGCAAGCACCTAGCTTAACTCGTTCGAAAGTTAGCGTGCTTTCGACAGGCAAACGGACGGACATGGGTTAATCGACTAGGAAGCCAAGACGATCAGGAATATGTATATTTTGTTGGTTCTCAGATTAGTATTTCGATGTGTTACAAACGGAATGACGAAATTAGTATTTCCCCATCCTATGGTGGAGGATATAAAAACACGAATTTGAAGAATCAAAGGTGTTTCTTGATAATAAAATGTATACCTTTTTCAGATTTTCCAGTCACTTACACCTGCCGGACCGGACTGAATCATCCCAAAGCGCTGTGCCTCATAGCGCTATGAATATACACATAAACCAGCAAAAATCTAAATCGGGAATTCCGCGCTGCTCACAAAACCCCAACCATTTAGAGCATTGTTTGATCGTCTTTTCCACATGCTATACACAGCCTGTCACTTCTGCATAAGTGTAAGTAATGATACCGAAAGCCAAACTGAGCTTCTTCCTACTTCCTTTCAGTAATAGCTTCGTCTTCTAACGATCCAAGTCCCCCATATTATATCAAGTCGTTTGCTCACTCGTTCCCGCTCGCTCTGGGCCAGCACCCGTACGACTGGGATGATGCGACACGCAGACCTGCTCCTTCTAGAGGAAACCGTAGCCCAGGGATTAACATGGCCGATTAGTCTTCTAAGGCCCCTAAAAGTTTCAATTTGTGCCTGATTTGGCAAAAAGTTGATAAGACAAATGTCTTCAACAAAGTACGTTTCTGGAAATTTTTTTAGAACTCATGGTGGTGGTTTCCCAAGATTCGGCAGGGCCGATCTTTTCTTACTTTTTGTTTTATACCATTTTCCACTTTATAAAGTATATGTTAGTATTAAGCATGAAATATTTATTGTTTCCTCAATTGGTTAAACTTTTTAGAGTTGATATTAAAGAATATTCAATATTTATAAAAAATAACATTATTCGATTTAGATTTTTTAAAATGCTTCTTTTTGGATGGAGTTGCTTTCCTTTGAGCTAGCACTTCTTTAAGAGGCTTTTGTAAACGAGCGTACATGCCTATTGTAAAGTAATAAAACAATTCAATGGCACTAAGCATTGATGCTCCCAGAAATAGGCCGATTATTCCTCCAAAATTAGCTGAAAGAAGAACAAGAAAATTGTATATAACGCATTAAAACCTTCTCACGAAAACACATTAAAAAATAAATCTTATAAAATACTAGCTGACCCGGGCCCGCTCCGCTGCGCTTCTTTTACTTCATACGGAACGAAAGTTTCCTTGGAATATTTATTTTGCCCCAAAATAGGTTATCAAATTCGTTTTCTAATCTCAAATACCTTTCATTTGAGCCACATATTTGCATGGTCGAAAAATTTTTTCCCTTTGGGGGTATTTTGGGAAAGGGGTGATGCCCTAAATACATGGTCCTACATTTGGCCCCCATTTGAGCCCCATATTGCGATGGTCACTAAAAAATCGCTGCTTGTGGGGTATTTTGGGAAAGGAGTAGACCCCCAGAAAATTGGTCCCGAAAATGGGTATCAATTCTTGCTCTAACCCCCAATACCTTTCATTTAAGCTCCACATTGACATGGTCGGTATATATGCCCGATTAAGGGGTGTTTTGGGGATTGGGGTGGTCCCACAAACACTAAGCCCGGAAAATATATCAGCAACGTGTTCTATTATCATATATCTATATATGATTTATTTGAACCCCTTATTGCCATTGACCTCAAAATTGGGTATCAGATTCGTTTTCTAATCTCATTTAAACTCCTTATTGCAAAAGTCAGCAAATATGTTCGGTTTGGGGTATTGGCCCTAAAAGCTATGAATATATAGTTCCACTCTCTTTAAGACCCTAATTGTCATGGTGAGCAAATGCGTCCTATTTGGGGGTTGTTGTGGTGGTGGGACGTCCGCTAAACAGTTGGCCCCTAATGTTGATATCAGATACGTGGTCTACTCCCACATACCTTTAATTTGAGCCCCATACTTCCATAGTCGGCAAACATGACCGGCTTGGGGGGTGTTTTGGGGAATGGGCGGCCACTCAGTGAGTTGGCCTTGAAAATATATATCGGATTCGTGTTCCACTTAGAAACCCTCCTATTTGAGCCTCATATTGCAATAGTCAGAAAATACTTTCTATTTGTTTGGTGCTGTGGGGGTGGGGTGGCCCCATAGACACTTTTCCCGAATATTGATATCGGATTCGTGCTTTACTCCCAAAGACCTTTCATTTGAGCCCCATATTGCTATGGTCGTAAATTTGTCCCCTTTGGGGGATGTTTTTGGGGAGAGGCGGACCCCCCAAACACTTGGTCTCATATCTGGATATCAGATTCTAATTCTACACTCAAATACCTTTTATTTAAGCCCCATATTCCCATGGTCAATAAATAAGTCCTATTTGGGGTGGTGTTTTGGGGAAGGGGTGAACGCCCAGAAACGTGGTCCCACATTTGGATATCAGATTCGTATTCTAAAGGGTGATTTTTTTGAGGTTAGGATTTTCATGCATTAGTATTTGACAGATCACGTGGGATTTCAGACATGGTGTCAAAGAGAAAGATGCTCAGTATGCTTTGACATTTCATCATGAATAGACTTACTAACGAGCAACGCTTGCAAATCATTGAATTTTATTACCAAAATCAGTGTTCGGTTCGAAATGTGTTCATTCACCGTAACGTTGCGTCCAACAGCATCTTTGAAAAAATACGGTCCAATGATTCCACCAGCGTACAAACCACACCAAACAGTGCATTTTTCGGGATGCATGGGCAGTTCTTGAACGGCTTCTGGTTGCTCTTCACTCCAAATGCGGCAATTTTGCTTATTTACGTAGCCATTCAACCAGAAATGAGCCTCATCGCTGAACAAAATTTGTCGATAAAAAAGCGGATTTTCTGCCAACTTTTCTAGGGCCCATTCACTGAAAATGATTTGCAAGCGTTGCTCGTTAGTAAGTCTATTCATGATGAAATGTCAAAGCATACTGAGCATCTTTCTCTTTGACACCATGTCTGAAATCCCACGTGATCTGTCAAATACTAATGCATGAAAATCCTAACCTCAAAAAATCACCCTTTACTTGCAAATACCTTCCATTTGAGTCCCATATTGCTATGGTCGTAAATTTGTCCTCTTTGGGGTATGTTTTTGGTGGGAGGCGGCTCCCCAAATACTTGGTCCCACATTTGGATATCAAATTCGTATTCTACTCGCAAATACCTTTCATTTGAGTCTCATATTGCCATGGTCGGTAAATATGTCCGATTTAGGGGTGTTTTGGGGCTTGGATATCAGATAAGTTTCCTAATCTTAGTTACCTTTCATTTGAGTCCCATATTGTCGTGATTGGTCTAGGTATATGTTTGTTAGGTTTAAGGGTGGGGCAGCCCCCCTAGGTACCCCATCCGAAATTTGGATACCAAATTTTTATTTTTAGGGTACTATATGAGACCACACAAAATTTCGCTTAAATCGCACCACCCATCTCCTAGATTTGGCGTTTCTGAAAATTTGGGGGAGGGTCCGTCCCCCTTCAGATATCAAAAAATTTAGTACCCTATTTTCACCACGGGATCATTATACACCATCTGTGAAAATTTCAAGAAAATCGGTTCAGACGTTTCTGAGTCTATAAGGAACACACAAACAAACAAACTACAAACAAATACAAATTGATTTTTATATATAAAATACTATTAGGAACCGAACAAGGATGATCGAGAGAACGGTTTACATGGAAGCTATATCAGGTTATGGACCGATTTATATCGTACTTGGATTAGTTTTTGGAAGTCATAACATATCACATTCAAAATTTCTCGACATTCAGAATGAATCCAGCCATGTCCGTTTGTCTGCCGAATCCACGATAGCGGTCGAACGCGTAAAGCTAGCCGCTCCAAATTTTGGACCTTGGGACTTGCAAATTTGCCCTATCGAGTCAAATTTGGATATAGCCCCGATTTAAACCGTTTCCCAAATAGACTTCGTGAGCCTGTAGGAAACTCAACTTCCATCGAATTTGACTGAACCACACAACAAAGACTTGTATTATGACCTCCAATATCTGTGCTAAGTACGGTTGAAATCGGTCTATAAATCGATGTAGCCTCCATATAAACCGATCCCCGGATTTGACTTCTTGAGCCCCAAGAAGCCTCAATTTTCATCCGATTTAGCTAAAATTTGGAGCAAACACATGTATTATGACTTTCAAAATCCATGCCAAGTGTGATACGAGTCGGTCTATAAACTGATATAGCCCCCATATAAACAGATCCCCGGGTTTGATTTCTTGGTCCCCTAGTAGGCCTATTATACCCACCACCATAGGATGGGAGTATACTAGTCTAGTCATTCCGTTTGTAGCACGAAATATTGATCTGAGACTATATTCTTGATTCCATCTAGCCATGTCCGTCCGTCCATTCGTTTGTCGAAATCTCGATAGTGGTCGAACGTTCAAAGATAGCCGCTTGAAATTTTCCACAGATACTTTGTATTGATGTAGATCGTTGGGTATTGCAAATGGGCCAAATCGGTTCAGATTTAGATATAGCTCCCATATAAACCGATCTTCCGATTTGACTTCTTGAGCCCTGGAAGGCGCAATTTTTGTCTAATTGAGCTGAAATTTTGCATATAGTGTTCTGTTAGGACTTCCAACAACTGTGTTAAGTACGGTCTAAATCGGTTTATAACCGGATATGGCTCCCATATAAACCGATCTCCCGATTTGACTGCTGGAGCCCTTACAAGCCACAATTTTTTTTCCGATTAGGCTGAAATTTAGCATGTAGCGTTCTGTTACGACTTCCAACTACTGTGACAAGCACGATCCGAATCAATCTATAACTTGGTATAGCTCCCATATAAACCGATCTACCGATTTGATTTCTTGAGCCTCTGGAAGCCTCAATTTTCATCTAATTTGGCTGAAATTTTGCACATAGTGTCCCGTTATGATTTTCAACAACTGTGCCAAGTACGGTCGTAATCCGTCTTTAACCTGATATAGCTCCCTTATAAACCAATCTCCCGATTTGACCTCTGTAGCCCCTGGAATTCTCAATTTTCATTCGATTTGACTGAAATTTTCCACATAGTGTTCTGTTATGGTCTTGACTCTCAACAACTGTGCCAAGTACGATTCAAATCGGTCTATAACCAGATATACCTATATTTTAGCAGAATCCTCGGTGGTGGGTTCCCAAGTTTCGGCTTGGCCGAACTTAGCACGCTTTCACTTGTTTAATACTTACCTAAGAGCTCCACAAATGTGTACCTCATCGACGTGCGATATTTCAAAATGTAAGGTGTTTGGAAATGGATATCCATGTGTACATATTTAATAGAGTCCGTATAGTTGATACTTTTAATCGCATTACAAATACAAGAAAGACAAGAAAGAAAATTAATTGTTGCTACAACAATTTAAACAATAAATAACTAGCTGTGTACCTACCCTTCAAGGGGGGCACTATTGAAGAATCCATTGTACAGTAATTGGATACAATTATTGAGGCAGTTGCAAGTCATGCTATCGTTGCCAATGCCATCAATGTACAAGCTCTCCAGTTCGTGGTATTCCATGCTGAAAATATCTAAAAATAAATAGCATTAAAATTGCATCTGGAATAATAAGACACTACATTTTGGAAAGCACAGTGGAACAATATGTAAAATATTTGGATTTTTAACCGAAACCTTGTTTAAATTTTAAAGACAGTGCTATAACAACAAGGATAGACGGACGAGCATCACTTTATTGTCTAAGAATTTTACTAAGATTTGCATGTGTTGGAAACGGCAAGACTTTTTTGGGCAATTTACATGTTTAACCATATACACATTGCAAATTGGAAATTTTGCTCATGAACATTCCACTAAGGAACAGGGGCAAATTTCTCACATATCAAATTTCTCAAAATATCACCGCTGAAATTTTTTTTTTGTTAGTCTCGTCAGGATTTGAGCCCTAGCGTTTAGCATCATAGGCGGACATGCTAACCTCTGCGCTACGGTGGCCTCCATATACATATCCATCCAAATAGTTTATGGTTTCGACCACTATGCTTGTGTGGCATCTTCATTTCCCATTGCTTTATTGAATAAATGAAATTTTCAAAGGAAATACTCAGTATTTAAATATTTGATATTGCATCACATTGCAACAAGATGCCATAGTTGAGAGTCCTAAGCAGTTTGGTTGGTTTGAGTTTATTCCTACTTACTTGCGTGATCGTAGATGCATTTGAAATCCGATGGTTTGCAAATTGTAAAGTTATCTGCAAGGGTAAAGTGGCAATAAATGCAACAAGGAAAGAAGAAAAGAGTAAGAAATGACATTTCAAAAGCTGGTATAACAAATCGTTATGTAAGAATATGTGCAATAACAAGAAATTTCAGGGATTATGGGGGAATGCAGATTTTTGGAGTGATAAAAGTGAATAGAAAATGTTGAAAGGGAATTTTGAATGATAGAATCAATATTAACAATGCACATATTGGAAGAAAAGTTTGAAAATTGTATGTAATCAAGAAACAGGGATGTTGGTTTGAGAACATTTAGTGTTTTACTCGTATTTGGTAACAGATGTGCATTACTTGGCCGTTCACCATACAAAGATTGTTATTGACAAAGCCTTAGTTGATTTTTTCTTTAGATGCGGGTTTAAAGGCTATTATCTCCGTTGATAACTGTTAAAGATCAGTCTTTCGGGTACTCAAACAAACTGTTCTATCGTGAGTAAACATACCAAAATAAAACACCTCGTATGTTCTCCCAAGATATTTATACCCTACACCACCACTGTGGTACAGGGTATTATAGATTTGTGCATTGTGCATGCAACGCTGAGAAGGAGAAGAGCTAGACCCATAGATAAGTAACCGATCGACTCAGAATCACTTTCTGATTCGATTTAGCCATGTCCGTCTGTCCGTCTGTGAGTCCATGTATTCTTAAAATCAAAGTGCAGGTCGTATTTGTTGTCCGATTTTCACGAAATTTTGCACATGTCATATTTCTGGCCCATGGACAAATGCTATTGATTTTGAAAAAAATCGGTTCAGATTTAGATATAGCTCCAATATATATCTTTCATCCGATATGGCTTTTTAAGGCAGTAGAAGCCACAATTTTTGTCACAAAATTTGGCATTGGGTACTTTATTTGTGGTCTACATATGTGTGCAAAATTTCATAAAAATCGGTTCAGATTTATATATAGCTCTCATATATATCTCTCATCCGAGATGGACTTTTAAGGCTGTAGAAGCCACAGTTTTAGTCCGATCTTTAAAATCTTTCGGACGAGGTGTTTCATTTGACGTCCTAATATGTGTGGAAAATTTCATGAAAATCGGTCCAGATTTAGATATAGCTCTCATATATATTTTTCATCCGATATGGCCGTTTAAGGCAGTAGAAGCCAAAATTTGTTACCGATCTTTACAAAATTTGGCACGGGGTGTTCTATTTGACGTCTCCATATGTGTGCAAAATTTCATAAAAATCGGTCCAGATTTAGATATAGCTAACATATATATGTATCGCCCGATTTGCACTTAAATGACCGTAGTAGCTACAATTTTCAACCGATTTGAAGAAAATTTGGCATGGACAGTTTTCTTGCTGATCGTAACATATCTGGAATATTTCATCAAAATCGGTTCAGATTTAGATATTGCTCCCATATATATCTTTCATCCGATTTGGACTATTAAGGCTGTAGAAGTCACAATTTTGTTCCGATCTTTACCAAATTTGGCGTGGAGTCGTTTTTCTGAAGTCTCAATGTATGTGCAAAATTCCATAAAAATCGGTTCAGATTTAGATATAGCTCACATATATATCTTTCTTCCGATTTGGCTTTTTAGACTGTAGAAGCCACAATTTTGTTCCGATCTTTACAAAATTTTGCACGATGTGCTTTATTTGACGTCTCCGTATGTGTGCAAAATTTCTTAAAAATCAGTTTAGATTTAGATATAGCTCCCGTATATATCGCTCATCCGGTATGACCTTTTACAGCTGTAGAATCCACAATTTTCGTCCGATTTTGCATGAGACGTTTAAATTGACTTTCCATTTATTAAAGTCAGTCCTAATTTAGATATAGCTCCAATGTGTATATTTCATCCGATATGGACTTTTAAGGCAGTAAAATCCACAATTTTGGTCACATCTCTACAATATAGGGCGTGAGATGTTCTATTTCATGTCCCAGTATGTGTCATTAAAATTGGCGTTGGTTTCGATATAACTACCATATAATTTTTTTATCCGATATGGCCTTTTAAAGATGTGGAAATCCAAATTTTTTTCCTATGGTAAGAAAATCTTACAAGGTTCTATATTGCTATTTCAATTGGTATCCTAATTAAAGTCTGACTAGATTTCGAGATAAGTTCTACACATAAAAAGTACTACATGCACTAGGTGGTGTAGGGTATTATATAGTCGGCACCGCCCGACTTTTGCCTTTCCTTACTGGGTTTCTTTACGTTCCGAACACTTATGCACATACATTTCGCTCAATTCACATTAGATAAAGTTCCAAAAATTCCAACACTCCCTTTCAAAGAACACTTTTTGTGTGTCGGCTATACTTACACTACAACATTCTCATGTGCAATATAAATTTAACCAAATACATTTTCCACTACATGCAATTTGAGTTACTTTGAATGGATATTTCAAATTTACTCAGAATAGTGACTTACCAGATTTTGTTGTCGGAAAAAGTAAATTCAAATTACATTTGCAAAGCTTAACCAAATATTCTTGATGGCATCGTGTGCGACAATTGCCACTCCAATATTGCAGACCTGGTATTTTTTTATACAGATGATGGTTTACTTCGTCCTACCAAAGGAACTTTAAAATGGGGGTGAACATTTTTTTTACTAGTACTCTTTACCTCGAATATACAATGACGATCTTCGGGTGGTACGTCTCTGGTTCTGTTAGTTGTCTCAGTTAGTTGAGAGCCTATACCCAACTTGGTGTATGTATTATAATTAACAAATTTTACATCGGCACTCCATTGTTGGGCTTGTTTGATCATTACCTTGGAGACAAAATTTAAATGTATAAAAATAAATAAATAAGCTAATAATGTATACAATAACAAATAAAAGCGTGTTAAGTTCGGCTGAGTCGAATCTTTTATACCCTATATATCGAGAGACCGGTCTATATGGCACCTATATACAAATATGTTCCGATCTGAACGATATTCAACAAATAGGTTTAGAGGAGTACCAAAACTCGGTGTGCCAAATTTCGTCGAAATAGAATGAAAAATTCTCTATTTATAGGCTCATTACACTATATCGGGAGATTGGTCTATATGGCAGATATATCCAAAACTGTACCGATCTGAGAAAAATTGAAGAAGAATGTCGAAGGGCCTAACACGACTCACTGTACCAAATTTCGGCGACATCGGGCAATAAATGCGCCTTTTATGGGCTAAAAACCCTAAATAGAGAGATCGGTCTATATGGCAACCATATCCCAATCTTGATCGATCAGTGCCATATTCAATAAGTATGTTGAGGGGCTTATCTTAACTCACCGTCTCAAATTTCGGCGACATCGCACAATAAATGCGCCTTTTATTGGCCTAAAGCCTTAAATCGAGAGATCGGTCTATGTGGCAGCTATATCCAAATCTGGACCGATCTGGGCCAAATCTAAGAATGATGTCGAAGGTCCTAACACAACATACTGTCCCAAATTTTGGCAAAATCGGACAATAAATACGCCTTTTATGGCACTAAAACCATAAAGAGAGAGATCGGTCTATATGGCAGCTATAACCAAATTTGGACCGATCTGAGCCAAATTGAAGAGAGATGTCGGAAGGTATAACACATTTCACTGACCCAAATTTCAGCAAAATCGTATAATAAATGTGGCTTTTATGGGCCCAAAACCTCCAATCGGCAGATTCCTCTATATGACAGCTATACCCAAATCTGCATTGATCTGGGCCAAATTGAAGAAGGATGGCGAAGGGCCTAACAAAACTCATTGTCCCAAATTTCAGCATAATAGTATAATAAATGTGGCTTTTATGGACCAAAGACCCTAAATCTGCGGATCAGCCTATATGGGGGCTACATCAAGATATAGTCCGATAAAGCCCATCTTCGAACTTAACATGCTTATGGACAAAAAAAAAAAAAGAATGTCTGCAAAGTTTCAGCTCAATATCTCTATTTTTAAAGTCTGTAGCGTAATCTCAACAGAGAGACGGGTGGTAGCCATGTCCGTCCGCCTTAGATTTTTACGCTGATCAAGAATATATATATTTATAGGGTCGGAAATGGATATTTCGATGTGTTGCAAATGGAGTGACAAAATGAATATACCCCCATCCTCTGTCCTAAAGAGGAGAAAAACAGATTACGAAATATGAAAGATTCAATAAATGTGAATCTCTGCGCCAGGGTGCCTCCATCTTACTCAGTTACTCCTTCTCCAGGGCCAGCAACACCCTCGTCCTCTTCCGGTTAACAGGCCAGAGTGTCCTGGCAATTTGAAATCCATACACAGAATCCCACCTCGCCACCGCACTGGCCATCCCCTCTACTATGTTCATTAGATCGACAAAAGGCACTGTGCAAGACCGGCCACAGGTCTGCCTGCCGTGTAGGTCCTTCTCTTGGCATATTCGTTCGCCTTCTCATATCCCAGAACACCGATGTGTCCGTGAAACCAGGGCAATACAATGTCATAAGCCAGGAGTCCGTTCAGGGCCCCCACTCACACTCCGCCTCTAGAGGGCGCAAATCTTGTCCAATTTGGCTGATGTTTTGCTTGAAGTGCAAAAACTACTCCAAGAATGGTCTTAACCGGTTCGTAACTTGATACAGCTCCCATATAAACCAATCTCCCGAATATACTCCTCTAGAGGGCGTAATTCTAATCCGATTTAACTGAAATTTTACTGTGGTCTTCAACCTCCAAATAAAGTTTACATCTAAACCTAAACCAATTTATCCTATTTACAATTCCAACCGACCCAATTCCCTCGTTATTTAGCCTGATTTCTACAGATGGACGGAAGGACAGACGAAGGTGATGGGTATGCTTTATGCAATCGTAAACTACTCACATATATACCCAAAAATCCTTCAAATTTGGGGCTTATCTTTTCCTCATCGATTATCATTCTCGCCTGCAAGCCAGTGCCGTCACCTGATTTAGAATTGTGATAGGGATAATAGGGATCCTTTTCCTGAAATTGTAAATCATAAACCATTCAGCCAACCAACAACATCAACAAAGCACTCTCTCCCCCTTCAATCACTTACCATTCTCTCTTTATCCTTTGGAGATACAGCTGAATTGAAGACATAACAAATACCTGTCTCCGTACGCTCCAACGAAAAAAGATCACAGCAATTATAGGTGGTCTTGCGCCAAGTACAGTTACCTTCAAAAACCTCTGTACAGGGTAGTGTTAAGAATTCGACAACTTTTAAGATATCCACATCGTCAATAAGACTCAAATTGAGTTTTGTATATCGTTCGAATAACGGTGATATTTCCATTATATTTGAAAATTTCATGTCACCAATTTCATCGAAAAACTCATGAAAAGTGTACAAAGTCTCTCGACTGGCATTGGCCGGTAGGAATTTTTGGGGAGCTTCTTTTTTCAGTCGTTGCCAATCAATACGATACGGTAGACATAAACCAATCGATGGGAAGGGTACAAAAAATACGGGATATACTGAATCCGAAACTGTTGTCTGTATTCTCTGAGTTTGATATAATTCGGCCAAATCGATGTAGACAAAAATACAGGCAATACTGGTGGCCACCATGATAAAAAACCAAATGATTCTGAAAGCAAACGGTACATTTCAAAATTAGCTAAGAACTTTACCTATCATGTCAGAATGCTATGGTGGTGGGTGTAGGAAATCAGTTAAAGTTCCATGCAACCAGTTTAAATTCCCTTTTTTAGGAATTTCTATTCCTTACCCTCTGACCATAAGTTAAATTAATTCAAATCTTACTTTTCATACAACTTAAATTCCGGATGTGTCAAATAGCGTATGCCCTGTATCGAAGCTGTAGCACAATAATCACGGATATAAGGCATCAAAATTGTAACCCATGTGGTATCCTTTGATGCGGTTCTGGGAGTTGTTGATTCAAACTTTCTTGCGGTGTTGGTGGTGCCTTCAAATGTTTGCAAATAGGAAATCTTTGTTGCCTTCGGCCTAAAATATTCAAAGTCCTTTAAATAAACCATTTTTTGGCTTGTTGTTCCTCCTTTTTTTTCCTTTGCACACTCTCGCCTAAGGCGTTGTGAAATGTTTTATAACAGTTTTATAAATGATTTGGAAAACTCATCGCCATTAAGTTTTTATAAAGTTTACAAAGAAAAGGCCGTTTGATCATTTATAACCTTCCTGGTGTTTGTTGGCTATCTGTATGGGTGTGCGTTTGTTTGGGAGAATGTGTGTGAGTGAAAGTTTTGTCCTGTACGCGTAGGCGTTAGTACATGAAAAATCTGTTGCATTGCCTGAGAGTGAGGATGTTTACGTCCAAAGGTAAATATTTGTTAATTTGCCTTTGATGTCATAATTTCAGCGAGAACATCAATCAAAATTCAATGTTTTCCTTCTTCTTCTTCTTCGCTTACTGTAGAGTTCCTTCAGTGTAGTTGTTGTTGTTGACGATGTAAATGTTGTTTTTGCTGTAGTTGACAAACTTTTAAAGCAGCTTCGTCTGTAGGAGGAGAGTTAATTATCTACAAATTTCTTGGGAATATCTTGTCCTGACCCTTGGCTCATTTGAGTTTTAGTGGTTTTGTTGTTCGCTGGGGGTCAAGTTGTTTCGAGTTGGGCTGTTGATGACCGAGACATAGACTTTGTTGAAAATGTTGCCGCTGAAAGACCAATGACCTGTTGATACCAGAGATTATTAAAAAAAATCTTTTTGATTGAGTGCTGATTTGTTTGATAGATTGTTGACTTTCTTATCGCCAACAGTGGCAGCTAAAAGTGATAGAGGTTGGAGACAAAATAGGATTTAGTGTGATAAGAACGCCGATTCACTAGACAAGGAGTTTATTTCACCCACCACAGCAGAACGGTCTTTATTAATTTCATCGCTTCGTTTACAACCCAACCGCCTGTCTTTTCAGTCTTAACAAGTAAAAGCGTGCTAAGTTCGGCCGGGCCGAATCTTATATACCCTCCACCATGGATCGCAATTCTCGAGTTCTTTTCCCGGCATCTCTTGTTATGCAAAAAAAGGATAAAAGAAAAGATTTGCTCTGCTATTAGAGCGATATCATAATATGGTCCGGTTCGGACCACAATTAAATTATATTTTGGAGAACTGTGTAAAATGTCAGGCAATTCGAATTAGAATTGCGTTCTTTGGGGGCTCAAGAAGTAAAATAGAGCGATCGATTTATATGGAAGCTGTATCAAGCAGTAGACCGATTCAGACCATAATAAACACGTATGTTGATGGTCATGAGATGGAGATGGTCGTACAAAATTTCAGGCAAATCGGATAATAATTGCGACCTTTAGAGGCTCAAAACGTCAAGATCCCAGATCGGTTTATATGGCAGCTACATCAGGTTATGGACCGATTTGAACCATTCTTAATACAGTTGTTGGAAGTCGTAACAAAACACGTCGTGCAAAATTTCAGCCAAATCGGATAGGAAGTGCACTCTGCAGAAGCTCAAGAAGTCAAGACCCAAGATCGGTTTATATGGCAGCTATATCAGGTTAAAACCCGATTTGAACCTAATTTCGCACAGTTGTTGGATATTATAACAAAATTCTTTGTGGAAATTTTCATTCAAATCTGATGAGGATTGCGCCCTCTAGTGGCTTAAGAAATCAAGATTCAAGATCGGTTTAAATGGCAGCTATATCAGGTAATTGACCTATTGAACCTAATTTCGCACAGTTGTTGGAAGTCAAAGCGAAGCCCTCTAGAGGCTCAAGAATTCAAGCCCAAGATCGATTTATATGGCAGCTATATCAGGTTATGAACCGATTAGGACCATACTTGGCACAGTTGTTGCATACCATAACAAAATACGTCGTGCAAAATTTCATTCCAATCGGATAAGAATGGCGCCTTTTAGAGGCTCAAGAAGTCAAGACCCAAGATCGGTTTATATGACAGCTATATCAAAACATGGACCAATATGGCCCATTAACAATCCCAACCGACCTACGCTAATAACAAGTATTTGCCCAAAATTTCAAGCCGCTAGCTTTACACCTTCAAAAGTTAGCGTGCTTTCGACGGACAGACTGACGGACGGACATGACTAGATGGACATAAAATGTCACGACGATCAAGAATATATATACTTTATGGGGTCTCAGACGAATATTTCGAGTAGTTACAAACAGAATGACGAAATTAGTATACCCCCATCCTATGGTGGAGAGTATAAAAATGCAGATATTGAGCCAAAACCTTCGCCTGTCATTTTTATTACCGTGCGCAGTTTTTTTTTTGCCTTTTCGTTACCTGGCACATTTTTGTGCTCAGGGACCCAACATGGGGTCGCTTTGTGTTGCCTATGTAGTCGCTCCAAAAGAGTCCCGACAGCGATGCAGTGTTTTAGATCCAATGTTCGTGTTCATGAGCCCATAAAATTATTATTTTTTATCCAATTTCACTTAAATTTTTATTAGTTTTAGGCCACCAGCCATCCGACCCAAATATGGTAAAAATTGCAGTGGCTCTGGGAGTGAAAATCGGGCGATATATATGACAGCTATATGTAAATACGAACCGATTTCCATGAAATTCACCAGTAATTTCGTAAAAAAATTCTTCTTGCCAAATTTCGAGAGAATCGGTTAACAAATGACCATTTTATTGCATTATTACTGAAAATCGGACGAACATATATACGCTATATACAGATCTGAACCGATTTCTTCCAATTGCAATAGGCTTCGTCTCTAGGTCGAAGAACATGCCCGCACCAAATTTGAAGGCGATCGGATGAAAATTGCGACCTGTAGTTTGTACACAAATTAACATGGACAGACAGACAGACGGCCATAGCTAAATCGAATCAGAAAGTGATTATGTGTCGATCGGTATACTTATCAATGGGTCTATCTCTCTTCCTTTTAAGTGTTACAAACAAATTCACTAAGTTTTAATACCCTGTACCACAGTAGTGGTGTAGGGTATAATAACCCGTTCTCTAAGAAAAGAAAAGAAAACTTTCCCCCTAAAGTTCGTGTCTGTACTACCCTCAGAGATAACGATGGGCTTTTGCTTCACAGAGCAGAATCATATTTTTATACCCTCCACCATAGGATGGGGGTATACTTATTTCGTCATTCCGTTTGTTACACCTCGAAATATGCATCTAAGATCCCATAAAGTATATATATTCTTGATCGTCATGACATGGCATGACCAAATCGGTGAATGTTTTGATATAGCTGCCATATAAACCGATCCTTGGTCTTGACTTCTTCTTCTTCTGAGAGGGCGCAATTCTTATCCGATTTGGCTGAGATTTTGCACGTGGTGTTTTGGTTTTACTTCCAACAACTATGCCTAGTATAGTTTAAATCGGTCTATAGCCCGATATAGCTGCCATATAAACCGATCTGGGATCTTGACTTCTTGAACCACTGGAGCGCGCAGTTCTTATCCGATTTGGCTGCAATTTAGCATGAAGTTGTTTGTTATGACTTCCAACAACCGTTTCAAATATGGTTCAAATCGATACATAACCTGATATAGCTGTCATATAATCCGATATCCAATCTTACTTTCTAAAGCCTCTAGAGGGAGCAATTGTTATCCGATTTGCATTTTTTACAACGCCATTCAACATACGTGTCCAATATGGTCTTAATCGATCTATAGCCTGATACAGCTCTCATATAAACCGATCTCCCGAATATGCTTCTTGAGCCCCTACAAGGCACAATTCTTATCTGAATGGACTGAAATATAACCCAATGACTTTTACTATGGTCTTCAACATTCAATTTACTTATGGTCCGAATCTTTTCCATTATTATATGTTTGACTAAAAATAGATACCGCGCAAAGAACTCCACAAATGCGATCCATGGTGGAGGGTATAAAAGATTCGCCCCGGCCGAACTTAGCACACTTTTACTTGTTTTTCTCCCTCGTTACAAATATCGTGCGGAAAGTACACAGAGAAGATAACTCTGACACACGCATATTAGTTTCTTTCAAAGCGGGCATAGGACAAACGAACGTTAAGAAACTTTGTGTGTATTTGTTCGGTTGACACATTGTCGTCATTCTACAAAGCTACTTAACTAAGCTGATTGTTCGGGTTTTAATGCCTCACACAACCACAATTTAGTCCTTTGAACTGTGCTAGTGTGCCCATCACTAACTTAGACCATCAATTAGACCAAAATTGCGTTGCTCAATCTAGACTTGAAGAGATCTACCGCATTGGTATCGCTGGCTAGAACAGACGTCTTGTTCAGTGTGTTCGTCATTATGGGACACTTTCCGTTTAAAGAAATTTTTGAAGACTTGCTTTCGATTTGAGTTATTTCTTTGAGAAGTCTACCAACCAATCTACATATTTGGTAAAACGAATTTGCCTTCATTAAACTTAATTTAATTTGTCACTCGTTTTATTTGTTTTATATTGTAATGTGGCGTCAAGGGACATTAAACAAATCGTGTAAACACTTTTCACTTTCAACACAATCTCAAAGTGTTTTAATTACATTAACATTTTCATTTTAATTACGGATCATTCTGCACGAAAGTTAGCGCCTCTTGCTTGATGTATGTTTGTGTGGCAGTTTCCGGTGAGTGTATGAGTGATGTCTGGTGTTTAATTTGATTTCTTTGTAGCTTAAATAGGACTGTCAAACTTTGTTTGACCATTTCCCCAACAGTTGAATGTTTGTCTTTCGTTTAGAAAGTTCCAAATGTCATTGTTTATTAGACCAGGAGATGATTCAGGTCACAAGACTACGTGTACACTACATAAACAATCTTTTAGAACACAGCTGGTAATAAGAGCTGAAGCGTTGAAGAGTTTGCTTTCAGGTTGACTCAAGTGTTTGGTTAACTTTGATAAATGATGTTTCATTGTCAGAGTTTTCATTCAATATTTAATCAAAAAGGTTTTGTCAATGTTAATTTTTTCTAAATTTATTTACAATTACAATTTGTCAGCCTAATTTAATGTTATTTAATCTAAAGAACAAAAACGGAATCTTTGACAACAAGATTAAGTTATATAATACTAAACTTTAGGTAGTGGTCGTAATCTGCAGTCATTATGACTACCACATTTCCCAGACTATCCACAAAACTAATCTAAATATTATGTAAGACAAGCTACAAATTTTCTCCAAAATAATGTTTTTTCCCACACGATGATGTTGAACAACCTTATTTACATATGCCTATGAGATTTCAACAATAGATATTAATCAAATGTTCCTTTTTTTCGGGAGAACACCCGTTGGACAAATATTTTATAAAACGATTTAAATTCAGCACAAGATGATAAATATTTCAAAGATGACATTGGCCTATGTTATCACAAGACCACAAAAAAACAAAAAAAAAAAAGACAGACTCTTAATCAAAATGAAACATTTGTTTTTCACATATCTGCCGTATAATCGAAGAACAACGAAAGAAGATAAAAGTTCAATGTGCATGTCTGCAAATGTCTGATAAAGTTATTGCTTTCCCCAAATACCACCCTCTTCTGTAAAAAAGGCAAAATTGGCCACTGAAATCAAAAAAAAAAAAAAAAAATAAATAAATAAAAAAAAAATTAAATAAATTGGCTAGAGCAATAAACTGTCATATTCAAAGATTCCATTCATTGCCTTTCGCTTAAAATAAATGCCTTAAACAGAGACGACCTCAGAGGACACTCAAAGTATTTATAAATTAATTACTTAGCTGCTAAGGGTAATTTATTTTACTTTTCGTCTTGAGGCTGTCAAGAGAAATTAAAACAGTTTTTCCAACAACTATGCTTTTAATGGCAAAATCTCTTTTTTATACCCACCAACGAAGGATGGGGGTATATTCATTTTGTCATTCCGTTTTCAACACATCGAAATATCCATTTCCGACCCTATAAAGTATATAAATTCTTGATCATCTTAAAAATCTAAGACGATATGGACATGTCCGTCCGTCTGTCTGTTGAAATCAAGCTACAGTCTTTAAAAATAGAGATATTGAGCTGAAACTTTGCACAGATTCTTTTTTTGTCCATAAGCAGGTTAAGTTCGAAGATGGGCTACATCGGACTATATCTTGATATAGCCCCCATATAGACCGATCCGCCGATTTAGTGTCTTTGGCCAATAAAAGCCACATTTATTATCCGATTTTGCTGAAATTTGGGACAGTGAGTTGTGTCATGCCCTTAAACAACCTTCGCCAATTTGGCTCAGGTCGGTCCAGATTTGGATATAGCTGCCATATAGACCGATCCTCCAATTTAGGGTCTTAGGTCCATAAAAGCCACTTTTATTATCCGATTTTGCTGAAATTTGGGACAGTGAGTTATGTAAGGCCCTTGAACATCCTTCGTCAATTTGGCTCAGATCGATTAAGATTTGGATATAGCTGTCATATAGACCTATCCTCCGATTTAGGGTCTTAGGCCCATAAAAGGCACATTTATTAACCGATTTTGCTGAAATTTGGGGCAGTGAGTTGTCTTAGACCCTTCGACATCTTCCGTCAATATGGCTCAGACGGGTTCAGATTTGGATAAAGCTGCCATATAGACCGATCCTCCAATTTAGGGTCTTAGGTCCATAAAAGCCACATTTATTATCCGATTTTGCTGAAATTTGGGACAGTGAGTTGTCTTACGCCCTTCGACATCGTCCGTCAATATGGCTTAGATCGGTCCAGATTTGGATATAGCTGCCATATAGACCGATCCTCCAATTTAGGGTCTTAGGCCCATAAAAGCCACATTTATTATCCGTTTTTGCGGAAATTTGGGACAGTGAGTTGTGTTAGGCCCTTCAACATTCTCCATCAATTTGGCTTAGTTCGATCCAGATTCGGTCCAAAACCTAAAACCGATCTCTCGGTTTTAGGTTTTGGAGCCATAAAAAACGCATTTATTGTCTGATGTTGCCGAAATTTGGAACAAAGAGTTATGTTAAGCCCCTCCACATATTTCTACAATTTGGTCTAGATCGATCAAGATTTGCATATAGCTGCCATATAGACCGATCTCTCGATTTTAAGTCTTGGCCCCATAAAAGGCACATTTTTACTCCGATTGCACTAAAATTTGACACTCTGATTTATATTATGCTTTTCGACATCCGTGTCGTATATAGTTCAGATCGGTTTATTTTTAGATATAACTTCTAAAAAGACCAATATTTTGTTATATACAATTGAACAATAAATTTTACTTATTCGTATTTGGTCTAAATCGGAATATATATTGATATAGCTGCTATGGGGCATAAGGTATGCAATTTTCACCGAATTTTGATGAAAGGTGGTTAACATATATACCTGCTGCTCCTTCTTTAACTCTCTTATATCATTTTAGGGTGCGGACACTTCACCCCAAAGAGTTATCGCACTGCGGGACGCCGCTCGGACTTGGCTGTAAAAAAGGTCCCTTATCATTGAGTTTAAACTTTTATTGGAAAGCACTCAGTGATGTGTGAGAATTTGCCCCATCTCGGTTCTTGGTGGTAATGTTCTGCCTTAGGGTAATGTTCTGCCTTAGGGTAATGTTCTCATTAGGGGAGGGATGGCACCTCAGACATTTCGACTCAAATATCCAAATCCCTTTAATTTGAGTCCCATATTGCCATGGTCGGTAAATATGAACCGTTTGGAGGGTGTTTTAGGGCTGGGGCGGCCACTCACACTTTGCACTAAAAATAGATATCAAATTCGTTCATTATTCCCAACGGAAATAAAGTTTAGTTTATGGGGTGCTTTAGGGCGTAGCCGCTGGGTACTTGGACCCAAATTTTAATACCATATTCGTTTTCTGGTCTTCAATATATTTCAATCGATACCCTTGTTGTGCCCATCGGACGACTTGCGGATATCTGTGGTTTTTGTTTGGGTAAAGGGGAGGGTCCACCCCACCCGATATCTAAAAATTATATTGCCTATGTTTCCTTCCAGACAAACGTATACAATCTATTAAAATTTTAAGAAAATCGTCTCAGCCAAGTATTATATAGTCATAATGGGCGTGACCCCCTATACTTCGATCTGATTTTGTATGCCATATTCGAAATGTACTCCCGGATACTATTCATTTGAAATGAACGTTCAATATGTCTGTTTGGCAGAGATTTGGGGTTGGGGCTGCCCGATGGGTACTTAGACCTAAATTTTAATACCATATTCGTATTCTTCTCTCCAATACATTTCATTGGATACCTATATTGTCCCGTTCGGTTCACCTTTGATTTTGGGTTGTGTTTTTGGCATAAGTGGGAGGATCCGTCCCCCTTCCGATACCGACAAATTATATAGCCCATAAGATGTTTCCTTCCAGACAAACATACACAATATGCGAAATTTTTGAGAAAATCGGTTCTGCCGTTTTTCAGTTTATACGGAACAAACAAACCGAGTCCCATATATCCGTGATTGGCTAATGTGCCCATTTTTGGCGTGTTTGGGGGAGTCGGGTGACCCCCTATACTTCGTCGTGAATTTGCATGCATGATTCGATATCTACTCCCGCATACTTTTCGTTTGATACCCATATTGTCCCTATCGGACCACTTTTCATTTTGGGTTTGGTTTTTGGGGTAACGGTGGAGGGTCCGCCCCCTTCCGTTATCAATAAATTATAAAGCCTATTCCTACTTCCTAACCACATTCGTAATCTACTCCCGAATACCTTTCATTTGAGTCCCATATTGTCATGATCGCCCAATAAACCTATTTTAAGGGGGTTTGGAGCTGGGGCGGCCCCCCAGGTACTTGGACCCAACTTTTATTATAAAATTCGTACTCTACTCTTGAATACCTTTCATTTGAATCCCATTTTGTCCCGATCAGTCCACTTTTATTATTGGGTAGTGCTTTTGGGGTAAGGGGGAGCGTCCGCCCCCCCTTCCCATATCAAAAAATTACATAGCCCTTCCAGACCAACCTACATAATCTGTGAAAATTTCAAGGCAATCGGTCAGTGTGAGAAGTGATGCTAATGCACATCACCAGATATGGGATGGATGCAGCTGCCTCAATTCATACAGAACAAGGATTGATGACGGCGTGCAGTATGTATGTCCCGATTGTGACCAGGGACCACACTAAACACGTCACCTGTTTAACAGCCCAGCAAGACCCACTCGACTCAGATCCAGATCTCTCTGGATGCACACGATCTTAGTTGCAGAGTTCCTGAATCTGGGTACTCAACAGAACCAATCAGACGAAAGATAAAACACAACACAACAAGATAATGGGAAGTTCGGAAGAAAGTGGTGAGCTTATCGAATATATTGTAAGTTGCAATCTGGCGATTTGTAATAAAGGAAATAAAGCAACCTTTATAACCAGGAACTGGCAGGAGGAACTGGATTTTTCCTTGGTATCGGAATACCTTAGTTGTTATCTTTTTGGCAACACTGGATTAAACATTTCTCGCACATTTCGTGTTTTGCGTCACTGTCAAACATCTTGAGTTTGGTCGAAAATTTAACCATGAATCGTCTTACAAACGAAGAACGCTTGCAAATTATTAAATTTTATTATCAAAATGCCAGCTCTCTTAAGAAAGTTCATCAATGGCTACGTAAATAATCGAAATTGTAGATTTTGGAGTGAAGATCAGACAGAAGCATTGCAAGAGCTACCAATGCATCCGGAAAATGTTACAGTTTGGTAAGGTTTATGGGCCGGTGGCATCATTGGACCGTACTTCTTCAAAGATGATGCGAATCGTAACGTAACTGTGAATGGTGAGCGCTATCGTTAGATAATATCCAACTTTTTTTTCCTAAAATGCAAAAGCTTGACTTGCAAGACATGTGATTTCAACAAGACGGTCTTATTAATGGGCAAATTCGGTTAACATTTTATTTCACGTTCGGGACCGGTTAGTTGGCCGTCTAAATCATGCGATATAAAGCCTTTAGACAGACAAGTCCGCTTCAATTGACGCGTTGGAAGACAACATTGAAGCCTGCTGTGATCGTACGGATCTCCGCCTGAAGGAGATCCGTCAAAAACAAATCTCAGTCCCTGGGTTCTCAATGTAGACCCCCATGCCCACTCTGTCGCATGTTCTTTCAAATGGCAATACCAGGGTTCCGTCAATCCAAGACAGTGCCGCTGGCACTAATGACTCGCACTCGACCTCAAGTATCGTCTCAGGTATCCGATCGGAAACTTCTTCCATTCCTTCCAGGTTAACTATCGTCACCTCGATTCTACGGCGATGATATGATCTGCTCCTATCCTCTATCCATTCTCATCTCCCTGCTCCTATCCTCTATCCATTATACGGCGATGGTATTATCTGGGTTGGGAATAGTCCACTTGACTTGAAGAGGTCTACCGCTTCGATGTCGCTGTCTAGAAAATAACTCTCAGTTATTGTGTCCGTCATAAATGTCTGATCGGAAAACATGCAAGACAGTCTGCAGGTAGCAAGTAACGAATTTTGCAGAAGCTGTGAGGACATCCAGAAAGAAGAGACTATAGAGTATCTGTTGTATGTGCCCCACACTAGCAGAGGAGGAGTTCGACTATTGATTCTCATTTCTTGGAGAACTTTTCTGATTTAGCAGATGTGAACATGCGCAAATTATTTGTTTTTTTTTCAATCGATCTGGATGGTTCAAGTGTAGGAACTAGAAGATATCTTCTTCTCCTGTTGCTGTGGTATAACAGTGGACGTAAACGTCTAATGGCCATCTCCTCACTCTTCATTTACAATTTATTATATCAACATATTCTGCTAAAGGAATTTGGTTGTTTGAATATATGATTACTTCTCATTATAACGATAAATCTTAAGGGCAAATGGGTGCCGGTTTTTGACTTATCGTCCGGATAACAACAGCGTTTTTTTTTAATTGGTGAGCAATGTTAGGTGTATGCGTATACTTATCCAGCAAATCTTTGCAGGAGAGTAAGAAACAGCTGCTGATGAAAAATTCTCCAGCAGAAATTAGCAACCTTTCATTTGCAAAACCCTCCAAACGTTATTCGTTCTCACACTTATTGGAAAACGATCGACTTTTCGTAAAAGTTTGTTCAAATTTTGGAGTATGCGGACACTCTAATTGCTGATTTCTGTGCAATGTTGCCATATCTTCTAAATTATCATAAAAGTGAATGAGAAAACTAAATTTGTTAACATGAAATTTTTTCCCACGATAAATTAATGCTCATGTTAGCCCTAATAGAATCTGATGGCAGACTGCCACTTGAACTTGACCCAACCTTAGCATGGCATCACCTGTATTTCACAGAGTTCAATTGATGTTCATTTATTAAATTATTTGCCATTTATTCAAAATAAATCTTGTTATGTTATTTATGAATGCCTTAGTGAAAATGAATTTTCGATACTCACCAAATAATCTTTGTAGACCGTGACAAAATGTCATTGCCACATTTGCACAGTCAGTCATTGGCTCATAGGAAAGGTGATTGGCATTAAACCAACAGCGAAGCATAGTCACAACAAAATCTAAAAATAATGATTTAATGATTGCTTTGATGAATTTATTTTTGTGACATTCTACGACAAGTAGTCATGTTTTATCACAGAATCAATGACATTTTTACTAAGCCAGACAGATGCAAATGTGTTAAACATTCTTATTTAGTTATTTGTTTAAAGAGTAAAGTATTTTCGTGACAATACAAATTCACTACGTATCTTTATATTTTAACTGCGGTGTTTGGTACACACACAAAATTAGTGAACAGGTAATTAACGAATTTTTCATGCCCAAGAAGTAAAATACAATTGCACAAATACTTCTTATTAGTGTAGGTCGGTTGGTATAGTAAATGGGCTATATCGGTTCACGTTTTGATATAGCTGCCATACAAACCGATCTGGGATCTTGACTTCTTGAACCTCTAGATTCCGTAGTATTTTGTTATGATATCCAACAACTGTGCCAAGTATGGTTCAAATAGACTCATAACCTGATATAGCTGTCATATAAACAGATCTGGGATCTTGACTTCTTGAGCCTCTAGAGGTCGCAATTATTATCCGATTTGCCTGAAATTTTATACGACGGATCCTCTCATGACCATCAACATACGTGTTTATTATGGTTTGAATCGGTCTATAGCCTGATACAGCACCCATATAAATCGATCTATCTATTTTACTTCTTGAGCCCCCAAAGGACCCAATTCTTATTCGAATTGGCTGGAATTTTACACAGGTCTCCAACATATAATTTAATTTTGGTCCAAGCCGGACCATATCTTGATATCCTTCTAATAGCAGAGCAAATCTTTTCTTATATCCTTCTTTGTCTAAGAAGAGATGCCGGGAAAAAACTTGATAAATGCGATCCTTGGCAGAGCGTATATAAGATTCGGCCCGGCCGAACTTAGCACGCTTTTATTTGTTTTTATTTTTTAATAATAAGTCACAATTCCATTTTATTTTTTCTTTCCTTCAAATTTTTTCTTCCGTTAAAAAATGGTAGGCTTTTTATTATACCCACCACCATAGGGTGGGGGTATACTACTCTAGTCATTTCATTGTAACACCTCAAAATTCTTGATATTCTCGTCGTTGTGAATCGAAATAGCCATGTCCGTCAGTCCGTCTTTCGAAATCACGATCGAAGTCGAACGCGTAAAGCTAGCCGCTTGAAATTTTACACAGATACTTATATCAATTTAGGTCGATCGGGTTACATGTGGGCCATATCGGCTCAGATTTAGATATAGCTGCCATATAAACCGATTCTCCGAAGTGACTTTCTGATTCCCGCAATTTTTTTCCGATTTGGCTGAAATTTTATATGTAGAGTTCTGTAATAACTTTCAACAACTATGACAAGTACGGCTCAAATCGGTTTATAACCTCATAAAGGTCCCATATAACCCGATCTCCCGATTTGACTTCCTGAGCCTCTGGAAGCCGCATGTTGTGTCCGAAATTTTTCATGTGGTGTTTTGTTATGACTTCCATCAACTGTGCTAAATACGGCCAAAATCAGTCTATAACCTGATGTTGCTCCCATGTGAACCAGTCTCTCGATCATCCTTGTTCAGTTCCTAGAAGCTGTAATTTTTGCTGGTTTGACAGAAGTTTAGTATGTGGAAAAAAATTATGCCCTACAACTTAATTTATTTAGTATAAATTTTTAGCAGAATCCACTGGTGGGTTCTCAAGATTCGGCCTGTGCCACTTATTTTCTGCATTCCACTGTCCTTCAAGAAGAGGATATAGTGATTAATTCATCATTACTTACCCTGTAAACAAAATCAATTCTGTGTGTATTAAATTTCACGCTTTGCTTTAGTTGTTAATCATGAGCTCAATAATCGAGGCCTTTGTCATGTTGGGGTTAGCACAACGTTCCCCTTTGGCTAAAAATAAAGCAAATTTAGTTTGAACATTCTCTCTCTCTCTCAGTCGCACGTTTCTAGAAACGCTTGTTAAGCGTACTAATGATTACCACTCTGTCCACGCTCGATTGGGAAGCGACTAAATGGAAAACAAATTATTCGGAAGCCTGAAGGCTTCATGCAATCAGTTATTATCCTTAGAGTCTTTGTTATCGTTACCATCGATATCATCGCTTTTGCATTGAAAGTGGTTTCAATTGTGACGACAAACAAGGACATCGTTGGATCCTTGGTTGATTTGTGCGAAAAATGGATGGGATGAATGACAACTACATATAATACATGCGTATGTGCTTTCAGTGTTGAACAGTATTTGGGAAAAGATTTGTTGAGAAATAAGTCGCATATATATCATGTTGTATTTTAAGATATTACAAAAGCTTCAGATCTTTGAGCTGGGTTTAGGGACCTAGGTACAGCGGTCAAAAAATGTATTCATCATTCAATGTTTTTTTTTTAATAAGTCTACAAAAGACAATTGGAATAAAAAAATATTAAACTAATGATGCAGTAGTGCTTGTGTGATATATATGTACACAATTTCATTGTTTTTAAAGAAAAAAATAGTATTTATTGGAACAAAAAGGGCCATTTTACAGCTGAACACAAAAAATTAAACAAAAAAAGTATTCATCATTGCAAAAAAACAAAAAAATAAATAACATAATTTAAAAAAATTAATACTTTGTTATTCGACCACCGCGTCTTATAACTTCTTTTAAACGGTTTGACATCGATTGGACTAATTTAGCGGTTATATTTTGGTCTATATTAGTCCATTCCTCCATTATCACCTGTTGCATTTGACTCTTGCTCGAAAGATTGCGCGTTCTCAATTTGCGTTCGAGATGTTCCCAAAGATGTTCAATTGGGTTCAAGTCGGGACTTTGAGGAGGAGTTTTAATGACTTTGGGGCAGTTATACAGCATCCACATCTTGGTATTTAAAGTAGAATGTTTGGGGTCATTATCTTGATAATATTGAAAGTTATTACCAAGCCCAAGTTTTACAGCACTATCTTTTAAATTCCTCTTTAAAATGTCAATGTAATACTTATGATCCATTACTCCATTAATAATTTCAAGATTTCCCGCTCCTGAAGCCGCCATACACCCCCAAACCATTAAACCACCTTCACCATGTTTTACAGTAGCAACTGTGTTTCGTTCTTCAAGCTCTGTATTTGGTTTTCTGTACACTATGACCTTTCCATCGCACCCAAAAAGATTAAACTTGCTCTCGTCTGCAAAAATGACTGTTTTCCAAAATGATTCGGGCTGTTTTACATACATTTTTGCGAAGTTTAGCCTTTTCACTCGGTTTATTTTATTTATAAAGGGCTTCTTACGTGCAGTTCTTCCTCTGTAACTATGCCTTTTGAGTGTATTTCGAATTGTTTGTGTAGTAACTTCCTTCCCTAAATATTCCATAGTGTTTTTACGAAGAATGGTCGCATTTGTCTTCGGAGTTTTCTGAACTTGCCGCACTAGCCAACGCACATCTCCAACTGAAAGTGCTTTTGGTCGACCAGATCTTGGTTTATTGTCAACAGTTTTCGTTTCTGTCCACTTTCTGATGATGGATTGTATAGTAGATCGTGGTCTATTTAATATTTCACTGATAGTTTTTTGAGTTAAACCATTCCTGTGGTGTTTTATTATCAAAACTTTTACCTCATCAGAAACCTCGTTTTGCTTACGACCCATTTTGACAAAAACTATTTTTTCAATGAAATTAAATATTTGCTGTCAAGGGCAAAGCCTCCTTTACTAAATAAAACAGAAAAGGGGGATTCCCAAATAATATTTGAATTTGACTTTGATGATAGCACATCAATGATGAATACTTTTTTTTGTTCTGTTTTTGGTGTTATTATATAAAATTGCATTTTTTGCGCTAATTAAATTTATTTTTTGAATTTATTTTAAAACATATTACGAAAAATAAACTATTGCATAAAACTGCATTATTTGTTTACTTTAAATTTTCTTCAATTACCCAAAATAAGTGAATTTATTATCAATTTTGCTAATGATGAATACTTTTTTTGACCGCTGTATATGATTGAAAAAAACAAAACAATTAAAACAGCATTAAGTTCCGCCTATCCAACAACTCGGATATATTGTATATATTAACCACCTTTCATCATAATACAATTATAAAAATTTATAAACCCATAGCAGTTATAACGAAATATGGTCCAATTTGACAGTGACCTATCATGACGGACACAATGACTGAGAAATCTGTTCTAGCCAGTGATAGCAAAGCGGTATACCACTTCAAGTTTAGGTTAGGCCACAACCTAACCTTCGGGCCTGGTCCTGAAAACATAGCTTATATGTCGCTAGAGGCATACCCACAGATTCCAGTTTCCCTGGAATGTCTAAGGTAATTCCTAGTCTCGTAAGCTCGACCGCTTTACAACTCTCTGGAATATCTCTGTAGCCCGGCACACAGAACAGTTGAATATACTATTTAGCCATTTCGTAGAGAGATCTGCGACAGTCGAGGGCGTTTTTAGTGTTCAGAAATACTTTCTCCAGGGATTTAATGGCTGCCTGGCCGTCTGGGAAGATATTTATGCCAGTTGTAGTTATGATATTATAACCTAGCCATTCCACCACTTTCTTAATTGCAAGGATCTCCGATCTAACACATTGCACTGGCGGGTAAAGTTTTCGCTATGACCAATTCTAGATCTTTAGAGTACAATCAAAAGCCGTCTTGTTTGGAGCCATCCATACTATCTTACTTTTTTACCAGGGATATTATAGTTCCAATCGGTTCGGCTCAGGAATAGTGTAATCCACACTGCCTGCGGATATTTTACCAAGGATAACACAGTGTCTGTAGCCACCACATGACCAAAAAGAAAGCTCCCTTTACCTCACGTCAGCGGTCGTTGCAATTTGCGTAGCCACAACGTCCAGAGGCATAAGATGTAGCATTAAATTCAGCGCATGAGATGATGTCGTCCTCAGAGCGGCTGTGATCCACAAGCAAGCCATCCTTTGGATCCGGTTAAGTATTGAGCAGTAAGTGGACTTTTGAAGCGCCGTCCATCAGACCACAACACCATATAGCATAATAGATCTGACAACTGCAGTATATACCCAATGCATGACGCGCGGTCTTAACCCCCAACTTTTGCCAATGGCTCTCAGGTGTATAGGGCAAAAGTGCCCTTACTTGCCTTTTCCAAAATGTTGGATTTGAAGTTCAATTTCCTGACCAGCAAAACACTCAGGTATTTTGCGTTTTCTGTAAACAGATTTTCTCTCCACCCAAGGAGCCATGTTCCACTATAGGCAACTTGTATCTCCTGCTGAAAAGAACTACTTCTGTTTTGCACGGATTTACACCTAGACCACTTTCAGTAGCCTACTTTGCTGTTGCACGTAGAGCTTCCTGAAGTATATCTCTTAGAGTGCTGGGCAACTTTCTCCTAACTGCAATTACCATGTCACCAGCATACGCGACCACTTTTGCACCTCTTTATCTTCCAGAGACAATAATGTATTGTTAATGGCTATATTCGAAAGTAGAGGAGACAGTACACCTCCTTGAGGTGTTCCTCTGCTGACCCATCTTTTTAGATCTACAGCCTGCCGTAAATCATCTTTTAGTAAGTAAATTATTAATAAAGTTTCTTACGGTCGAGTTAATGCCTAGAAACTCCAACTCCTTCACAATTGGCGTCGGTTTGACATCAAGAAATGCTACCATTGAATATTCCTTGACAGCGAAAGAACCCGGTCGGTCCTTCCCAAACTAGGTCTGAATGTCGAGGGACCTAACAAATCTCATCGTGACAAATTTAAGCGAAATCGGGTAATTAACACAGCTTTTATGGGCCTTCAACCTTAAATCGGATGATTGGTATATATGGAATATTGAGAGGTCTAACACAACTTCCTGACCCAAATTTCATCGAGATCAAATCATAAATGAGGCTTTATTTATAATCGGCAGATCGCTCTATATGTGGGCTATATCAAGATAAAGTCCCATATAGCATATCTTGGAACTTAACCTGCCTGAAAACAAAAATGAATCTGTGCAAAGTTTCAGCTCAATATATTTATTTACTTTGAAATTTTACAGATTGTGTAGATTGGTCTGGAAGGAAGAACGAGGGCGGACCCTTCTCCTTACCCCAAAAGCACAACCCAAAAATAAAAGTGAACCGATCGGGACAATATGGTACTCAAATGAAAGGTATTCAGGAGTAGAGAACGAATTTCATATTAAAAATTGGGTGCAAGTAACTGGGTGGCCGCCCCAACCCCAAAACCCCCTAAAATAGGTTTTTTGAACGATCATGACAATATGGGACTCAAATTAAAGGTATTCGGGAGTAGATTGCGAATATGGTGAAGAACGAGAAATAGGCTTTATAGTTTGTTGATTTCCTAAGGGGGTGGACCCTGCCCCTTTACCCAATAACAATACCCAAAATCAAAAGTGGACCGATGGGAACAATATGGGTATCAAGTCAAAGATATTGGAAAATAGAATACGAATATTGCATTAAAAATTTGGTTCTAAGTACCCCTTCGGGCCGCTCAGCCCTAAAATTCCCCAAACAAAGTGTGTACCGATAGGCACAATATGGGTATCAAATGAAAGGTTTTGAAGACTAGAGAGCGAATATCGTATTCAAATTTCGGTCCAAGTACCCAGATTGCCTCCCCAATCCAAAAACTCCTCTAAACAGATATATTCGACGTTCATATCAATATGGGCCTCAAATGAAAAGTATTCCACAGTAGATTACATATATGGCATAAAAAATTAGGGACAAGTAATGGGAGGTCGCCCCACCCCCAAGTACACCCAAGTGGTCATATTAGCCGGCCATGTCTATATGGGATTCAAATGAAAGGTATTTGGGAGTAGATTGTGAATATGACAATTTAAGTTCAAGTCTAGGTTGCGCTTTTCTTTTCAAAAATTAGTCAAATAGATTGATTGACCCCTTATAACAATATAAGACTCAAATGAAAGGCTTTTGAGAGTAGAAAATGAGTTTGATATCCAATTTTGGAGCCAAGTGTTTGGGGGTACGCCCTAAAGCGCCCCCTAAACTTAATTTAATTATAATAATAAGTGTCATCCCTCCATTTTTGCACTCTCACAGTCAAAACAAAATATGGTTTCTATTGTTGGGGTCGATAATATAAAACTCAAACGAAAGGAGCTTGGGAGAAAAAACGAATTTGATTTCTAATTGAAGAGACATGTGTTTGGCGAACTGCCCCACCCGAAAACACCTCCCTATTATTTAAAGCTATTTGATGTTTAAATTGATTGATTTTCGGGAAATTGATATTCATTTTCGGGACAAAGTCCCTGGGGTCCATCCCACCCTCAAACATAATTTATTTACCGATCATGCCATTATGAGGCTCTTATAAAATGTATTTCAAAGTAGTGCACGAAGCGTATATTTACATTAAAGGCCAGGTTTCTCTCTAAACCGGAATTATTTACTAATACGATAATATAGGATCCAGAAGTAAGGTATTTGGGAGTGGAGTAAAAATTTACCCAGGAACCGAGAAGGGGCACGCTTCTCACACATCAATGAAAGCTTTTCGATTCAAGTTTTAACGCAATGATAAGGGACTTTTTTTATAGCCGGTGCCGCAGTGCGACATCTCTTTGGGGAAGAATTTTTTACATGACCATGTATGCCAAATGTCGTCAACATAAAGAGGGGACCACCGCCGCTTTAAATTTTGTCCGATGTTATCGCCAGGATTTGAACGCAGGCGTTCAGCGTTATAGGCGGAAATAGGATACAATGGTACGAATTCGATATACACCTTCAGGGCGAAGTGTTCCAACCCTAAATGATATTAGAGAATTAATGAAGGCACAGCGGAGTGGGCCTGGTTCGGCTAGTATATATATATAGTCGAAACCGCATAACTGCAATACGCTTAAGTGAAAAATTCCGCTTAAGTGAAACACGATGAAAATGAGCATTAATTTTCGGTATTATTCAAAGGGAAACCACTAAGCTGAAAATACCGCTTAACTGAAAAAAGTTATTTCTATGGGAAACTATCTGTTATTGGGAAAAATCGCTATTTCGCTAATAATTGACTCTGACTTTTAGAGAGTTCCATCAACCATTGCTTCTTTCAACTCAAGTTATTTCATACATATGTAGTGTGTTGATGTAAAAATTGCTTTCACTTACATATGTTATTAGATTTTATTGTTTCTTATACGGTTTCGATAGAAATGGATATTTGAATATTTGCAAATGGAATGACAAAATGAATATACCTCTATCCTTCATTGGTGGGTATATAAAAGAAATCCATCCACTGTGTCATCCACAATCTGAATTCAATAATCAAATTTTCTCATCGCGGTTTTGCACAGCGTTAAGGATTTTGGGAAATAAACGCATAAACAACATTTCACAGCAACAGCTACCATTTGTTTGTGGCACTTGTTCCAGAGTGTCGAGGCTACTTGTTGTGAGTACCTCTCATGTCATCAAAACTAAATTAGTTTCTCGTTTTTTTTTGCTTTCATTAAATTGCTTTTATAATTTTTCTTCGGAAATCTTAAAAGCAGCTCTTGTATGTGTTTTTGGCGATTATTTCCGCCTATGTTGTGTATTTCACTCTACCAACTATTGTGAATAATTGGATTTAAAACTCAATTTTCACTGGCGGCTGTTGGTGCTGAATCATCGTCATTTGTATAGGAGGTTGATTTCTTTGAAAAATCATTGTGATAAACATGAGTTTGATATTGAGGTACTAAATTGTTTGTGCAGTACAACATTTGAATGCTGCTTTGTACCACTTATGAAAGATGTCAAAGGTATATTTCGAACATTTCTTTCTAGCGGGTAAATATGGCAGTAGTGGCTTTTTTCATTAGTTTTTTGCTAAACGTCAAGCTAAAGGATAATCCAGCAATAACGAATGCTTATAAATATAACTCTGACACAGATCGGTAAACTTTCAACACGCAGATTAAGTTCTGGAATGTTGGCCTATTCGGACTCTATTTGGAAATAGCCGCCATTAAAGCCATATTTATTATCCGATTTCTTTGAAATTTGGTAATGGGAGTTGTGTTAGGCACCTCCGAATATCAGTACAATATGACGCAGATTGCTCCTGGTTTGGATATATTTGCCACATATATAATTTTTAAATTTTTTGACGCGCAAACTTTACAACTTTTAATCGGATAATCAAATTTGTACGACCCAGCAGCAAGGTCTGTTCGATAATTATGTCAGCAATCTATATCATGACGAACTGAAAGTCGCAAAATGCATAGTCCATTTCGGTGAAATTTAAAAATATTGGGTTGCCCAAAAAGTAATTGCGGATTTTTTAAAAGAAAGTAAATGCATTTTTAATAAAACTTAGAATGAACTTTAATCAAATATACTTTTTTACACTTTTTTTCTAAAGCAAGCTAAAAGTAATAGCTTATAACTGACAGAAGAAAGAATGCAATTACAGAGTCACAAGCTGTGAAAAAATTTGTCAACGCCGACTATATGAAAAATCCGCAATTACTTTTTGGGCAACCCAATAGCTAGTAAAAAGGCGTATGTTCGGCCTGCCGAAATTTGGATACCCATCACTTCAGTTATATATGTAAACCATCTTTTGTCGGATAATAAATGTGACTTTTATGGGTAAAAACCTTAAATCGAGAGATCGGTTTATATTGCAACAATTTCCAAATCTGCACCGATCTGTGTCAAATCAAGTAGGGCCTAACACAACTCATTGTCTCATCGGACAATAAATGTGTCTTTTATGGGCCCAAGACCCTAAATCCTGAGATCGGTCTATATGACAGCTATATCCAAATTTGGACCGATCTAGGCCTATTTAAATAAGAATGTCGAAGGGCCCATCGCAACCAGTATCCCCAATTTCAGCAAAATCAGATAATAAATGTGGCTTTTATGGGCTTAAGACACTAAGTCGGCTGATCGCTCTATATGGGGGCTATATCAAGGTATAGTCCGATATAACCCATCTTCGAACTTACCCTGTCTTTAGACAAAAAGTCAAATTGATACATCTGTTAATGTACACTTGGCGCGGTTTTTGGAAGTCCTAAAAAAGCACTACTTGAAAATTTTAGCTAAATGGGGTGATTCCAGCTTTAGGGCCTCAACAAGTAAACTTGAAGGAGTATTTTGTATGGGAGCTGATACAAGTATGAACCGATTTGGCTCAATTATTGTACAATCTCCAACTTTCTACATTAATAAGGACTGTCTACGCAAAACTCCAAGATAATATATTTATTCGTTCGAGCGCTATTGTGACTTCCATAGACGACGGACAAACATTTTAGAATGTCAAAACTATATGAATATGGGGTTGGAAATCGATATTTAAAGGTGTTACAAATGGAATGATTGGATTTGGGGGGTATTTCTTGTAATTTTAAATCAACAAACATATTTTTAAAGTGAGTTTTAATTGAATCTTTCTTGCGCCAAATACAAAGCATTAGGTGTGGTATGTTCTTTTCAAAGAAATTATTTAAATTATTTTTAAAACTTAAATTTCGAATCCCCTTGTCCAACAAATAATTGCTATTATTATTCAAAGATCAATTCCGGAATTTACAAAACCCATACAAACAAACAAGGCCATTCAAAAGTGTAACACGAATAAGTGATTCAACCAAAATGAAACGAGGAGGACCACTTGTCTTACCTCCATTGATACGCGAAGGATATTTGCATTACAATGGACAAAAGTACGACATTATGCTACAGCAGCGGCAGCTTCATCTGCTCCTTGACAATCTTGGCCACAGTAAACATTTTAAGCAACGAAAGAATAGCATTTCGTTTCGAAGACACCCAATTTAATTTTGATTGCCTTCTAATGAGATTCGCACACATTGCCAGCCAGTCTAAGGCTAAGCATACTTTACGCGCTCATTTCATTTTGTCCTGGTGTGATTGTAGCTGTTGTTGTTGGAACCTTCAAGTACTGCAGCTCTTGTCTTGTGTTTGTGTGAGTGAGTGATTGCTCAAGTGTTTGAGTGATTTAAATCCATTGTGAATTTCCACTTCTTAAGAAAGTAATTCGCTGCTTCCTCGCCAAGTATGGCATTGACTTGTAAAGTGGCTGGATGGATGAATGAATGGAAGATGTTGCTCTGCAGATGATTCGTTTTATGGCACATAAAAATACAAACTTTGTCGGGTGATGATGCCCTGCGAAAGACAATCATGAGCTATATTTTATACGAAAAGGGCAGGGAAGCACTGTATTTGGCAAGAGGGGTAGGCATCAACTACTTGAAGACCGAGGTCGCTGTTATAAAGAGTTTCAAGTTAGTTCATCTTAAATGGCCATAAAATATTTTTTTCACATAGAAACGAATAAGTAGAAGGCGAACACATAGCATTGCCAAGTCAGTGTTTGGAACAATTGAATTTTTAAATTGTCACTGCAAACTTAGAAAACTGTTTTGCAATTAATCAAATCCTAAAATCCAGATAGGGAATTATTTTGCAACCTTCATTTCACTCAGCTTAAGGATAGGACTTTCAATGGGGGCTGTTTTGAGGGATGGTGCAGCCACTCAATGACTTGGCCTTGAATATATATATCAGATTTCTGTTCTTCTCTAAAATACCTCTTGTTTGAGCCCCATATTGCAATGGTCGGCAAATACATTCTATTTGGTTGGTTTTATGGGGGTGGGGTGGCCCAAAAACACTTTTCCCGAATATTGACATCAGATTCGTGCTTTGATCCCAAAGATTTTTCATTTCAGCCCCATATTGCTATGGTCGTAAGTTTGCCCGCTTTAGGCGGAGTGAGAAGGCGCGGCACTCAAATACCTTTCATGTCAGTCCCATATTGCCGTTATCAGTTAATAAGTCCCGTTTGGGGGGTGTTTTAGGGAAGGGGTGGACCTCAGAAACTTGGTCCCGCATTTGGATATCAAATTCGTAATCTACTCGCAAACACCATTCATTTGAGTCCCATATTGCCATTGTCGGTAAATATGTTTGGGGGGTTGGGGTGCTCCCCCAAACACTTGTTCCGACAATTGGATATCAGATACATTTTCTACTCTAAAATACCTTTAAGGCGGAGGATCCGACCCCCTTCAGATATAAAAAAATGAAGTACCCTATTTTCGCCACGGGATCATTATGCATCATCTGTGACAATTTCAAGAAAATCGGTTCATCAGTCTATATGGAGCAGACAACCAAAAAAAAAAAAAAATTAACACCTCCTCTCCTCTCCTCTCCTCTCCTCTCCTCTCCTCTCCTCTCCTCTCCTCTCCTCTCCTCTCCTCTCCTCTCCTCTCCTCTCCTCTCCTCTCCTCTCCTCTCCTCTCCTCTCCTCTCCTCTCCTCTCCTCTCCTCTCCTCTCCTCTCCTCTCCTCTCCTCTCCTCTCCTCTCCTCTCCTCTCCTCTCCTCTCCTCTCCTCTCCTCTCCTCTCCTCTCCTCTCCTCTCCTCTCCTCTCCTCTCCTCTCCTCTCCTCTCCTCTCCTCTCCTCTCCTCTCCTCTCCTCTCCTCTCCTCTCCTCTCCTCTCCTCTCCTCTCCTCTCCTCTCCTCTCCTCTCCTCTCCTCTCCTCTCCTCTCCTCTCCTCTCCTCTCCTCTCCTCTCCTCTCCTCTCCTCTCCTCTCCTCTCCTCTCCTCTCCTCTCCTCTCCTCTCCTCTCCTCTCCTCTCCTCTCCTCTCCTCTCCTCTCCTCTCCTCTCCTCTCCTCTCCTCTCCTCTCCTCTCCTCTCCTCTCCTCTCCTCTCCTCTCCTCTCCTCTCCTCTCCTCTCCTCTCCTCTCCTCTCCTCTCTTCTCCTCTCTTCTCCTCTCCTCTCCTCTCCTCTCCACTCCTCTCCTCTCCTCTCCTCTCCTCTCCTCTCCTCTCCTCTCCTCTCCTCTCCTCTCCTCTCCTCTCCTCTCCTCTCCTCTCCTCTCCTCTCCTCTCCTCTCCTCTCCTCTCCTCTCCTCTCCTCTCCTCTCCTCTCCTCTCTTCTCTTCTCCTCTCCTCTCCTCTCCTCTCCTCTCCTCTCCTCTCGGTCGAGAGGAAAACCCTTTTTAGGATTTGGACCATATATTATTAAAGTCGAAGAACACTACATGCAAAATGTGCGGTTTCCAGGGGCTTAGATGTCCGACTAACTAGATTTCTGTGTCAAGTACGGACCGATTCGGACCCTACTTGACACAGTTGTTGGAAGTCAGAACGGAATACCCCATGTAAAATTTCAGCCAAATCGGATAAAAATTGCGGTTTGTACGGGCTCAAGAAGTCAAATCGGGAGATCAGTTTACATGGTTATAGACGAATTTGGACCGTATTTGGCACAGTTGTTGACAGTCGAAGAACTACATTTCAGCCAAATCGGAAAAAAGTGCGACTTCCAGAGGCTTAAGAAGTCAAATCGGGAGAGAGGTTATGTGAGCTATATCTAAATCTGAACCGATATGGCCCATTTGCAATCCCCAACGACCTACTAGCCTAGCGGCTAGCTTTCCGCGTTCGACCGTTATCGTAATTTCGACAGACGGACGGACATGGCCAAATCGACTTAGAACGTCGTCATACAGCAAGGTGTGTTTGGACGAGTATGGTCAAATACTTAGATGTCTGCTCCAAGTATCAGGATTGCCATATTACCCCTATTAGACCACAGTTATTCCCGAAAGGCCACGAACTGTCTTGGAGTGTAAGAAGAAAATTAACGCCCTCTCTGAGGAAGGCTCGATCCGCATTGTTTGAGTGCCGGGATGGTCGAATACTTAGATGTCTGCTCCAAGTATCAGGATTGCCACATTGCCCTATTAGACAACAGTTATTTCCCGTAAGGCCACCAACAGTCTTCGAGTGTAAGAAGGAAATTAACGCCCTCTCTGAGGATGGCACTATCCGCATTGTTTGGGTGCCGGGAATGAAAGAGCAGATGATTAGGCAATGAAGACTTCCGACAATAAACTTAGTTAAGCATTTCGGGCCGACGCAGTCCAAGTTTGTTTACAAACAATTCAGATGGGGAAACAAACAAACAATTCTTTGGTATACTTGTAAAACAACTTGACGCTGACTCTTGACTCTTTTAATGGGTTCAGACTCTAACATTGTTGAACAGAGTCGGAAGAACGCCGAAAATCCAAGGGAGATCCGGATCGTGAGAAGATTAGTATAGCTGTTGGTATCATAACGGGACACATAGGACTACGAGCTCACTTATGCAAATCCGCGAGGCAAGTGATAGGATGTGTTGGGAATGTGGGAAAGATGACGAGACGTTGGAGCATTTCTTATGTCAATGCCCGGATTTCGCGACTAACATACATCGGCACTTAGGCGGAAATACAATAGCAGATATAAACCAACTTAGAGCCGTGGTAACGAAAACAATGATTCCTGACTTAGATTTCTTATTCCAGGTTACTTTTTAGTAATTAGAGCGCACAACAAGGCCGCACCCCCTTTTTAAACCAACTTAACCTATTTACTTGAAGCTTTGCCAACAAGTTAAAGCTGTTCTTATTCCATTGTAGTAAATCACACATTGTCTGAGTTTATGTAGGGCCGGATAAACACAAATGTTGTAAACATACATATGTGCATATTTACCCCGAGGTGGAATATACAACATTTGTTGTTGGTGATACAATATCGTTGTAGCATTTTCAAGTGAAAACTTTTGTCATTTCTCACGTTTCTCAACTGTCATAAAGTCAAGATTGACTTCTGGCGTCTTGAAATCGTCAGCATTAACACCTACAAATGGAACATATAACAGAGGGAGTGAGAGAGAGTACACGTTGAATAACTTTTCGTGTTTTATTCTTTATCTTCTGTTTTCAGAAACTTTTCAGAAACAATATTTTTGTTGTTCATATGTCCGTGTGACGTTACATGTGATGTTTTCTTGGGCTGTCTATCGCCTGCCGAGATTTATGCCAAACAAGGCTCACTCTTTTCACACAACACCACAACAGCCAAATTATGGCAATTCTATACAAAAAGGTAATTGTGCTTTCCAAGCACGTGTCTGTGTGACAAGGCCTTTATGCCTTTTAACTTTTATGCGTCAATGATGTTTTGTGAAGTGTTCTTAGTAGAATTGCAATCACATTTCGGTCGGGAATGAATTGCAATTTAAGAAGATAACCCAAAATCAATTAGGTGTCACTTTTCTTTTTATCTTCTAAAATTTAATATTCTATGTGAGATGTTATAGATTGAATTTGGCAAGCAAATTAAATTAAAGCAAAGTTCGGCCGGGCCGAATATTGGGAACCCCCCACCATAGGTTCGGCTTTAGATTTACTCAAAAATAACTTAGTTGAAGGGCATATTTTATACTACGTACCAAATATCTATTTCAGCAAAAAAGGTTAACAATTGCGGCTTCCAGGGTCTCATGATGTTAAATCGGGAGATGGGTTTATATGGGTGCCATATTAGGTTCTAGACCGATTTGAACTGTACTTAGCACGGTTGTTGGAACATAACCTACGAAGTTGCAGCCAAATCAAACCAGAAATTCTACTTCCAAGGTCTGAAAAAGTTAACTCGAGACATGGGTTTTTATGGGAGCCATAAGTGTAGAAAGGTCTCTGGATGACACCAAGTGTCACCAAAAATGACATGTTAATTGAATGGGGAAAGATGGATATCAAATGAAAGGTAATTGGAGGTAGAATACGAAACTATATTCATTTAGTCATTCCGTTTGCAACACATCGAAATATCAATTTCCGACCCTACAAAGTATGTATATTTCGGATCGTCGCAAAATTCTAAGCCGATTTAACGATGTTCGTGTGTCTGCCTGTCTGTCCGTCCGTCTGTTGTAATCACTCTAGAGCCATCAAAAATTGAGATATTGAGCTGAAATTTGTCACAGATACGTCTTTTTGATTCACACTGGTTAAGTTCTTGAACGGGCCAAATTGGACCATATTTGGATATAGCTGCTATATTGACCGGTTTTCCGAAAAAGGGCCTAGTGCCCATAACAACTTTATTTTTCATCCGAATTTGCTAAAATTTGAATCAGTAAGTAAAATAAGGCTTCCCGACAACTTTTCCAAATATAGTTCAGATCGGACTATATTTATATATAACTCCCATATAGACCGATCTCCCGATAAAGGGTCTGAAGACCAAAAAGGTTTATTTATTACCCGATTTCGCTGAAATTTGCAACAGTGGGTTATTTTAAGCCTCCCGACAAAAATTGCAAACTTTGCCCATGTACATTGCACTAAGGAATAGGGACAAATTTCTCACATATCAATGAGTGCAGTCCGATTGAAGTTTAAGCTCAATGATAAGGGGCCTCCTTCTTATAGCCGAGTCCGAACGGCGAGCCGCAGTGCGACACTTCTTTAAAGAGAAGTTTTACATGGTGTAGTATTTCAGAAATGTTGCCAGCATTAGGAGGGGAAAACCACCGATGAACATTTTTTTGATGGTTTCGTCAGGATTCGAACACAGGCGTTCAGCGTCATAGGCGGACATGCTAACCTCTGCGCTATGGTTCAGATCGGACTATATTTAGATATAGCTGAAATTTCGCTGAAATTTGAAATAGTGTCCAGTTTTAAGCCTCGCAGAATCCGACCTAAATATGGTACAGATCGGACTATATTTAGATACAGTTGCCATTTTGACCAATCTCCAAACAAAGGGTCTGAAGGCTATAAAAGCTTTATTTTTCATCCGATTTCGATGGAATTTGGAACAGTTCGCAGTTGAAATTTTAAATAGTGTGCAGTTTTAAGCCTCCCAACATCCGACCTAAATATGGATTAAATCGGACTTTATTTAGATATAGCTGTCATATAGACCGATCTGCCGATAAAGATCTGAAGCCCATAAAAGCTTTATTTTTAACCCGATTTCGCTGAAATTTGAAACAGTGAGTTTTTCTGAGCCTCACGATATCCGACCTTAATAAGGTTTAGAAAAAGACCGATATTTTGTTCTACAAAATTGAATAGTGGCAAATATATTAGACCACTCAATGACCGTGCCGAATTTGGGTGCTTAAGTTGTCCAATTTTCACCGGATTGTGACGAAATGGGATTTACATATATACTCGAAGTGGTGGGTATCCAAAGTTCGGCCCGGCCGAACTTAATGCAATTTACTTGTTAAATTTGGAAAGGTTATAAGAGGGCCGCAAACCCTTAAGGGTATAACGAATCACACTGCGCCAGCACGTCTTACATAAACCTTTATTAAAATTTTACTTCTCAAGCTTTTATTAAAAATAAAAAATTTCAGTAAATGTTTTATCATAACGTCCTAATGTTCTACATTTAATTTTTTATATATTTATATTAAAACCATTCAAAATATTTGACTCAATTATTAAACATGTCTGTCTGTCTCTTTCTGCTTCAAAGAATTTTTAAATTGAATTTCTAGTTTCAATATGAAAATCACTTTTAAGTGAAAATCAGGTTACTTTAAAAGCATTATTAGTTGCATTATTCTCACTCGTAAAAATCTCCTTTTTGATAAGTTTCCTTCCTAATTGCCTTTTGTATGGAAGAAAATCTAATATAAATTTATGCAGAATGCATTCGACAATCAAGAGATAAAATTCAAATTACCATAAAAAATGTAAACGTTTCCAGTGTGTCACATTGGATTTTTGATGATTCTTGGGTTGGATGTGGGATTTAATGTATTTCAAATGCAAATTTTAGAGAATATTTGTAATAAATATTTTCAGCAAATTGCATAAATTGTCTTTGAGTGAATGGAAAAGGAAAGTTTCTAGATAATATTTTTATAGCCACCACCTTAACATCGTCATTCCATTTGGAAAACATCAAAATATCCCATTCAAGATATTTATATTCTTCATCTTTGGAAAATGTCAAGCCGATCGATGTTTGTGTGTCTGTCCATCTGTCAAATTTAATTTCGTTGCAGCATTAAAATGCAAATATTGAGCTGAAATTTGTTGATATGCAGGTTGTGTTGTTGAACCCCGTCAAATTGGAACAAATTTAGATATAAATGTCAGATAAACCCAACTCTCAACTTGGGGTATTGAGCCTTGAAAAGACGTATTTCGCGGACACCCTTCCCTACATCCTTTCTTTATCAGCTCATATTTGGACATATGCATGTATATGACTTAAAGAACGATCGCCTGATTTAAAGCCTAGGGTCACATAGGAGGCATTAATGAACTCTTTTTGCTGAATTTTTCGTGGCCCTTTTTTCGTTTGCGTGGGTCGTTTACATTTGGAGATTCCAGTTTTTACTATTCCTTTTCTTCTCAAAGCAATTATTTAAGTTTTCCATTTGCGGGTTATTGGCTCACCGCCACAGCCGTATAGATTATGCGGCATCGCACATGTATCCTTGATTTCGCGGGCCGCTTGCTTAAAGATTCGACGCCCGCTTCCAGCAGCCCATAACTGGGCAACAGATGCAGTTGTAGCCATTGTTTATTTTTTTAGGCTCCAATAACTCGCCTTGTCATTTCGAGTATCATAGGCACTCGGTATTTGAGAAAGGTCAGGAAGTGGTCACTACATTGAGACTCCTTTATCGAAAATGCTGACTGGCCGCGGCCGCATTTGCAGCTACTCCGCATTAAAACAAAGCTTTCCACTATTCGCAACCTGTTGACTTGAGCGGAAGATTTCAGCTTAGCTTTCCGTAATAACGATGAACACCACACAAGTTTGAGCTGAGAGTTCCAGCCCGTAAGCTCACAGCTAAGCTTCTCGTAGTTACGATGAACACCATACAAGTTCGATATCCGCCCCAAATGCGGATATCGAATTCGTGCCATTGAAGCCTATGACACTAAGCGCGTTCGGATCCTGGCGAGAACGGACAAAGCGGTGTTTTTCCCCTCTTAATATTGGCGACATTTTCGAAGTACAATGCCATGTATAGTCATTTAAAAAATTTTCCCCAAAGAGGTGTCGCACTGCGGGACGCCGTTCGGACTCGGCTATAAAAAATGGTCCCTTATCATTGAGTTTAAACTTGAATCGGAAAGCACTCATTGATGTGTTAGATATCAAATTCAAATATGGATATCAAATTCGATACAAAATCCTTTTAACTTGAGCCCCATATTGCCATGGCCGATAAATATGAACCGTTTGGAGGGTGTATTGGGGCTGGGGCGGCCTACGGCACTTGGCTCCAAAATTGGATATCAAATTCGTTTTCTACTCTTAAATACCATATATTTGAGTCCCATATTGTAAATTTAAATTTTAATATTAGGTTGCCCAAAAAGTAATTGCGGATTTTTCATATAGTCGGCGTTGACAAATTTTTTCACAGCTTGTGACTCTGTAATTGCATTCTTTCTTCTGTCAGTTATCAGCTATTACTTTTAGCTTGCTTTAGAAAAAAAGTGTAAAAAAGTATATTTGATTAAAGTGTATTCTAAGTTTTATTAAAAATACATTTACTTTCTTTTAAAAAATCCGCAATTACTTTTTGGGCAACCCAATACTATATTCCTATTCTACTCTTCAATACCTTTCATTTGATACTTATATCGTCCCGATCGGTCCACTTTTATTTTTGGGTAGTACTTTTGGGGTAAGGGGGAGAGTCCACCCCCTTCTGATATCAAATTATATAGGCTATGTTTCCTTCCAGACCAACCTACACAATGTGTAAAAATTTCAGGGTAATCGGTTCAGCTGTTTTTGAGTCTATACGGAACAAACAAACAAACCGACAAACAAACAAACAAACACAAATCGAATTTTATAAGATTTATATAAATTTTCTATTTTCGGTTTGATTCAAATATTTCATTAAATCCAATTTAAGAGGTTCAAATAAAGAGCACATTTTTCGAACTAAGATTTTAAAATCTCCATTACACGATTACATACATAAAATGTAAAATAGCAGATGATAACCACTTACTCCACATCATTTCAAAGTTTACTATACTAACTAACAAAGTCTGTCGAGTGTTAAGATTTTGAAGACCTTTGCGAGAAGGAATTGAGCTGGAATTAATACTCTTTCTAATGCTGTATTCTCACACACTGAAGTTCAGTTTATGAATGGTACGCATTGGAAAGTGCCAACAGGTGCTCCCCTTACTCGAACACATTCAAAATAGTAGACACTCCCAATCAATGATGCGACTCATAAAGTAAGTACTACTACATTGCCACTCTTCTTCTTCTCTATGGATTCTATCTCTTTAAGATAGTTCATGTGAGTAAATATGCATTTTTCGAAATGTTTAAGATCCCACATTGCAGTGGGTGTGCGAGTGTGTGTGTGAGTAAGTAAACATTTGTATGCCGCAATGCCATTTTATGCCGTTATTGCCTTTGGTCTTGTGGTTGCTTTCGAATGTGGACACAGTTCTCTGCTAAATCATACACCTACCGTATTGGGTGGGTAAATGCAATGACTTGATATAAAGTTTAGTAACTTCATTACGTGTATAGCCAGTGATGCCAGATCGGAGATATTATTAGATTTATAAATAATGCCTAGTATTGAATTCATTCGCAGCGAATATGCATATAAAATAATTGCAAAATCCGATGGACTCTATTCTTCACCAGAATATAAACAAAAGTCACACATTACAGAGACAGCATCATTAAAGCCGAGTTGATTGGAGCCCATTTCGTAAGCGTTTAATTTCATTTGCAATTAATTGAAGCGCACTTTATATTGACACAGCGACATATCGCTACTATTTTGCTAATAGAACTCAGTACCACTTCTATGGAATGCGTTCTTATTTACTTCTTCAAGATTTTTATACATACTTACCACCGAAGGATGGGGTAATATTCATTTTGCCATTCCGTTTGCAACACATCGAAATATCCATTTCCGACCATATATATTCCTGGTCAGCGTAAAAATCTAAGACGATCTAGCCATGTCCGTTTGTCTGTAGAAATCCCGCTACAGTTTTAAGATAGAGATATTGAGCTGGAAATTTGTACAGATTCTTTTTTTGTCCATACGCAGTTCGAAGATGGGCTATATCGGACTATATCTTGATATAGTCCCCATATAGACCGATCCGACGACATAGGGTCTTAGGCCCATAAGACATTTATTATACAAATTTGCTGAAATTTGTGAGATTGAGTTGTGATAGGCCCTTCAACATCCTTCCTCACTTTGGCTCAGATCGGTTCAGATTTGGATATAGCTGCCATATAGACCGATCCTTCGATTTAGGGTCTTAAGCCCATAAAAGCCACCTCTATTATTATTCGATTTTGCAGAAATTTGAGACAGTGTGTTGCGCTAGGCCCTTCGACATCTCTTTATACCCACCACCGAAAGAGTGGGGTATATTAATTTTGTCATTCTGTTTGCTACACATCGAAATATCCATTTCCGACCCTATAAAGTATATATATTCTTGATCAGCATAAAAATCTAAGACGATATAGTCATGTCCATCCGTCTGTCCGTCTGTCTTTTAAAAGCACGCTACAAACTTTAGAAATAGAGATGTCGAACTGATTCTTTTTTTTTTGTCTATAAGCAGGTTGAGTTCGAAGACGGGCTCTATCGGACTATATCTTGATATAGCCCCCATATAGACCGATCGGCCGATTTAGGGTCTTAGGCCCATAAAAGCCACATTTATTATCCGATTTTGTTGAAATTTGGGACAGTGAGTTCTGTTATGCCCTTCGACATCCTTCCTCAATTTGGTTCAGATCAGTTCAGATTTGGATATAGCTGCCATATAGACCAATCGGAAGATTAAGGGTCTTGCGCCCATAAAAGGCGCATGTATTGTCCGATTTCGCCCAAATTTGGGAAAGTGAGTTGTATTAGACCCTCCGACATCCTACTTCAATTTAGCTCAGATCGGTTCAGATTTGGATATAGCTGCCATATAGACCGATCCGAAGATTTAGGGTCTTGAGCCCATAAAAGGCGCCTGTATTGTCCGATTTCGCCCAAGTTTGGGACAGTGAGTTGTGTTAGGCCCTTCAACATTTTTCTTTAATTTGGCTCAGATCGGTCCAGATTTGGATATAGCTGCCGTATAGATCGATCTTTCGATTTAAGGTCTTGAACCCATAAAAAGCGCATTTATTTTCCGATTTCGCAGAAATTTGGGAAGGTGTGTTGCGTTAGGCTCTCCGACAACTTTTTTCAATTTGGCCCAGATCGGTCCAGATTTGGATATAGCTGCCATATAGACAGATCTCTCGATTTAAAGTCTTTGCCCCACAAAAGGCACATTTGTAATTCGTTTTCGCTGAAATTTGACACAGTGACTTATGTAAGGCTTTTCGACATCCAAGTCCTACATGGTTCAGAACGGTCTATATTTGGATATGGCTACCAAAATGACCAATATTTTGTTGTACAAAATTGAACAATGATTTCTTCTTATTAGGGCACTCAATACCAGTGTCAAATGTGGTCCAAATAGGATCATATTTCAATAAAGCGTTTATGGGGGCATAAATTATGCATTTTTCCCAGGACTAGTGCGAAAGGTGGTTTTTATATATACCCGAGGTGGTGGGTATCCAAAGTTCGGCTCGGCCGAACTTAACGCCTTTTTACTTGTTTCAATTTGGCTCAGATCGGTCCAGATTTGGACATAGCTGCCTATAGACCGATGTCTCGATTTAAGGTCTTGCGCCCATGAAAGCCGCTTTTATTGTCCTTTTTTGCCAAAATTTGGGACAATGAGTTGCGTTAGACCCCTTGACATCTTTCTGCAATTTTGGATATAGCTGCCATATAGACCGATCTCTCGATTTAAGGTTTTTGGACCATAAAAGGCGCATTTATTTTCCGATGTCGCCGAAATTTGGGACAGTGAGTTGCGTAAGGCCCTTCGACATCCTTCTTCAATTTGGCTCAAATCGGTCCAGATTTGGATATAGCTGTCATATAGACCGATCTCTCGATTTAAGGTCTTGGGCCCATATAAAGCGCATTTATTGTCCGATGTCGCCGAAATTTTGGACAGTAAGTTGAGTTAAGCCCTTCGACATATTTCTGCAATTTGGCCTAGATCCATCAAGCTTTACATATAGCTGCCATATAGACCGATCGTTCGATTTAAGGTTTTGGGACCATAAAATGCGCATTTGTTGTCCGATTTCGCCGAAATTTGAGATTCAGATCGGTTTATTTTTAGATATAGCTACTAAAAAGATCAATATTTTGTTATACACAATTGAGCAATGACTTGTACTTTTTGGTATTTGATCCAAATCGGAACATATTTCGATATAGCTGCTATGGGGCATAAGGCATTTTTTACCGGATTTTGACGAAAGGTGGTTTACATATATTCCCGAGGTAGTATATATATAAAGTTCGGCCCACGTCTTTACTCTTTTATAAATCGTTTTGACAATTGTTCGGGCGAAAAGTCAAACTCAGTACTAGGCTCATAATAGAGTATAATAAAATGGAAATATGTATGACTTACCTTTCATTCAATGGCGATAGATATAAAATGATGATGAGTGGTTGTTTGCTTGTGGCAACACTCATCACAAATATTGTCTTCTTAATATTTCCTAAGCAAAAGTTTGTGTTACAAACGCACTTGCAAACACATTTATCTCTGGCTTTCTACTTTCCACATTCAGCTTGACATACAACGAAGGTCTATTATTGTTGCAGAAGGTGTATTTCTTCCTTAGTTGGTTTGTATGTTTGAAGGTAGGTGTAAAACTATCGTTCTTCGCCTGTTGCAATTTGGTTTTCAATTTAAATTGCAAAAAGTGCAATTTGCGTGATTTATATTTTTTTTTAGTAAAAATAGCCTACATAGTGGTGTAGGGTATAATTTATAATCCAGGGTATTATAAGTTAGTGAATTAGTTTGTAACACCCAAAAGGAAGAGAGATAGACCCATCGATAAACATTCCGATCGACGTAGAATCACTTTCTGGTTCGATTTAGCTATGTCCGCCTGTCTGTCTGTCCGTCTGTCCATGTTAATTTGTGTACAAAGTACAGGTCGCAGTTTTCATCCGATTGTCTTTAAATTTGCATGTTTTTCGGCCTAGAGACGAACGCTTTCCTCAGTGACGACCACAATATACATAGAGTTTGGTCAAAATCGGTTCAGATTTAGACTTAGCTCCCATATATATGTTCGTCCGATTTGCAGTAATATTGCAATATAATGGTCTTTTGTTTGCCGATTTTCTCGAAATTCGGCAGGAGGGATTTCTCTTGACTCTCAATATTACTGGTGAATTTCATGGAAATCGGTTCAGATTTAGTTATAGCTCTCATATACATTTATATCGCCCGATTTTAACTTCTAGAATCATTGCAAGCGCATTTATTGATACATCTTGCCAAAATTTTGCAAAACCCTTTCCTCGACGACTGCCACAGTATCTGAGGAGTTAGCTCGAAATCGGTTCAGATTAGATATAGCTCTCACATATATGTTGGTCCGATTTTGAGAAATATTGCAAAACAGTGATCATTTGTGTTCCGATTCTGTCGAAATTTTGCAGGAAGGATTTCTTATGACTCTCGATACTACTGGTGCATTTCTAAGAAATCGGCATAGATTTAGATATAGCTGTCATATATGTTTATCGCCAGATTTTCAACCTAAGAGCCACTGCAAGCGCATTGTTTGACCAATTGACAAAATTTTGCATAGCGACGACTACCATATTATCTGTGAAGTTTGCTCGGAATCGGTTCAGAATTAGATATAGCTCCCATATATACGTCCGTCCGATTTTGGGCAATTTGCCGTAATGTTCTCATATGTCAACCGTAGTTTTTACAGTTTGAACATATTTGCTCGCCGAGGTCCGTCAAAACTGGTTCAGAATTAGATGTAGGTCCCACATTGTACTTATAGGGTAGGTGTAGGGTATTATACAGTCGGCACCGCTCGACTTTTGCCCTTCCCTACTGGTTTTTATTTAGAAAACATTTTTCTTAAAGTTGTGTCTATAGAAAACCCCTGTCCCCTTTCCCCTGGCTACGTCTTTGAACTACGTCCGTAAAGTTGTAGTTGTACTTCTTATCTTATACTAGCTGACTTATATGGAACAACATATTCCTTGAAATATTTATTTTCGACAATTAAAGAGCTTTTAGTGAAATACCATGCTACGAAAATAGTATATCGTATATAAGTCCTGTTTGGGGGGTGTTTTGGGGAGGGGGTGGACCCCCACAAATGTGGTCCCACATTTGGATAATAGATTTGAATTCTACTCGCAAAAACCTTTCATTTGAGTCCCATATTGCCATGGTCGGTAAATATGTCCGATTTAGGGGTGTTTTGGGGCTTTGGGTGGTCCCCCTAACGCTTGGTCCGACATTTGGATATCAAATATATGTTTGGTAGGTTTTAGGGTGGGGCGGCCCCCCTAGGTACCCTATCCGAAATTTGGATACCAAATTTTTATTTTTAGGGGACCATATGAGATCACACGAAATTTCGCTCAAATCGCACCACTCATCTCGGAGATCTGGCGTTTCTGAAATTTAGGGCAAGTTTGAATGTTTGCTTGTTTGTCGGTTTGTTTGTTTGTTCCGTATAGACTCCAAAACGGCTGAACCGATTACCTTGAAATTTTCACAGATTGTATAGGTTGGTCTGGAAGGAAACATAGGCTATACAATTTTTTGATATCGGAAGGGGGCGGAACCTCCCCCTTACCACAAAAGTACTACCCAAAAATAAAAGGCGACCGATCGAGCGATATGGAACTCAAATGAAAGGTATTCAGGAGTAGAGTACGAATTTCATATTAAAAATTGGGTCCAAGTAACTGGGGGCCGCCCCAACCCCAAAGCCCCCTGAAATAGTTTTTTTTGACAATCATGACAATATGGGACTCAAATGGAAGGTATTCGGGAGTAGATTGCGAATATGGTCAGGAAGGAGAAATAGACTTTATAATTTGTTGATTTCGGAAGGGGAGGGGACCCTCTCCCGTTAACACAAAAACAAAACCCAAAATCGAAAGTGGACCGATGAGGACAATATGGGTATCAAATGAAAAGTATGCGGGAGTAGATAGCGAATCTGGCATTCAAATTCATGTCGAAGAATAAGGGTCACCCCATCCCCAAAAACACGCCCAAAATGGGCACATTAGCCGATCACGGATATATGGGACTCGGTTTGTTTGTTTCGTATAGACTGAAAAACGGTAGAACCAATTTTCTCGAAATTTTCGCATATTGTGTAGGTTGGTCTGGAAGGAAACATAGGATTTATAATTTTTCGGTATCGGACGGGGGGCGGACCCCCTTACGCAAAAAAAAAAAACAACTCAAAATCAAAAATTTGCCAATCGAGACAGTGTTGTTATCAAATGAAAAGTATTGGAGAGTATAATACGAATATGGTATTAAAATTCGAGTCTAAGTACCTATCGGGCTTCCCCAACTCCAAACAGACATATTGGACGTTCATTTCAAGCTATTCGGTAGTAGATTTTGAACCTGGAATACAAAATCAGATCGAAGTATAGGGGGTTACGCCAACCCTCGAAAACGCTAATAGACCCATTACAACTATATGATACTTGGCTGAACGGATTTCCTTAAAATGTTCTTAGGTTGTGTATGTTTGTCTGGAAGGAAACATAGGCTATATAATTTTTAGATATCGAGTAGAGACGGACCCTTCCCCTTACACCAAAAACGCCGCCCATATCCGAAAGTGGTCCGATGGGCACAATAAGGGTATCAAATGAAAGGTATTGGAGAACAGAAAACGAATATGGTATTAAAATTTGGGTCCAAGTAATCAGCGGGGCACCTTCCCCCCAACCCAAAAACTCCTCTAAACAGATATATTCGAAGTTCATGTCAATATGGGGCTCAAATGAAAAGTATTAGGCAGTAGATTACAAATATGGCATAAAACATTAGGTCCCAGTAATGGGAGGTCGCCCACCCCCAAATATCCGCAAATGGGCATATTAGCCGACCATGGCTATATGGGACTCAAATGAAAGTTATTAGAGAGTAGATTACGAATATGACATTAAAATTTGCGTTCAAGTCAAGGTGGCGCTTTTCCTCCTAAAAATACCTCAAATTGATTATTTGACCTATTATGACAATATGGGACTCAAGTGAAAGATATTTCAGAGTAGAAAACGAATTTGATATTAAATTTTGGAGCAAAGTGTTTTGGGGTACGTCCTAAAGCACCCCCTAAACTGAACTTCATTTCCGTTGGGAATAAAGAACGCTAAGTGCCGATGGCCGCCCCAGTTCCAAAATACTCACCAAACTGTTCATATTTACCGGCCATGGCAATATGGGGCTCAATTAAAAGGGATTTGGAAGTGCAGCACGAATTTGATTTCCATGTTTAAGTCGAAATATCAGAGGTGTCATCCCTGCCCTAAAAACCACATTAGCCTAAGGAGTTCTTCCTTATTACCACCAGGAACCGAGAAGGGGCAAATTCTCACACATCAATGAGTGATGAACACCGCATTGTCCGATGTTCTCGCCAGGATTCGAACGCGTTCGGCGTCATAGGCTACAATGGCATGAATCCGATATCCGCATTCAGGGCGAAGTGTCCCCACCCTAAAAAGATATTAGAGTGTTAAAGAAACTGACAGACAGACACAGGTTTATTCGTAAATCGTCTTAGAATTTTTCCATGATCAAAACCGTGTAGACGAAGAAATGAATTTGCTTCGGTGGTGGCTATAAAAAGACTTATTGTGGGCTTTTCAATAGAATTGCAACATTCCAAAACAAAGAAGCGTTTCAATATATTTTGAAGTAAATATTAGAACAGACGTTTCTCCTAAGTTTTCGAAAAACAAAATATGTACTTATGCATTTGTCGCAAATATGGAGCTATTCAAAGTTTGACCTTCATCGAGTAATGATGGTGAAAATTTTTCCATTTTGCATTCTAACTTTATGGTTGTGGAGAGCAGCTGCTGCACGTAATGCTACAAGTATTGGACAGCGCATTGTGGGTGGTGAGGTAACCACCATTTCTGAGGAGCCTTATATGGTACAAATCTTGAATCAGGGTACCTTCTCATGTGGCGGATGCATGATAAGACAGCGCTATGTGCTTTCTGCAGCCCATTGCTTTGGTGGAACGAGGCCAGCTGATATAACTGTTGTCGCAGGTGCCACGAGACTTGCTGAAACTGGCATTAGAAGGAAGGTTAGCGATATATTCATACCACCAAGATGGAATCCAAATACCATGTACATGGATATTGCTGTACTCAAGCTGGCTTTTCCCATTACTGCTGATAGAGTGCAAACAATCGGTTTATATAGCGGCAATTTGAATCCCGGCATGATGGTTAAAGTGAATGGTTGGGGTCGCATCAGTGAAGGTGGCAGAATATCCCAACAAATACGTTCCGTACAAGTTCCAGTTATCGATCAGGACCGGTGTCGAAAGCAATACGAAGACGTAATTTATATTGGAAAAACTATGTTCTGTGCTGGTGTGCTTGGCTCCAAGGATTCATGCTCAGGCGATTCTGGTGGTCCCGTTGTATTCCAAAACTCGGTATGTGGTGTAGTCTCCTTTGGTGTTGGCTGCGCCAGAGATAATTTTGCTGGTGTTTATACACGAATATCTGAAGCAATAGATTTTATAAGAAATGCCTTGACAAAATGAAAAAATTTGAAAATTCAATAAAATATTAAAAAACAAGTAAAGGCGTGCTAAGTTCGGCCGGGCCGAATTTTATATACCCTCCACCATGGATCGCATTTGTCTTTTCCCAGCATCTCTTGATAGGCAAAAAACGATATAAGAAAAGATTTGCTCTGCTATTAGAGCGATATAAAGATATGGTCCGGTTTGGACCACAATTAAATTATTTGTTGGAGACCTGTGTAAAATGTCAGCTAATTCGAATAAGAATTGTGCCCTTTTGGGGCTCAAGAAGTAAAATAAAGAGATCGATTTATATGGGAGCTGTATCGGGCTATAGACAGATTCAGACAATAATTAAGTTATATGTTGGAGACCTGTGTAAAATGTCAGCCAATTCGAATAAGAATTGCGCCCTTTTGGGGCTCAAGAAGTAAAATAAAAAGATCGATTTATATGGGAGCTGTATCGGGCTACAGACAGATTCAGACAATAATAAACACGTATGTACAAAATTTCAGGCAACTCGGATAATAATTGCGACCTCTAGAGGCTCAAGAAATCAAGACCCAAGATCGGTTTATATGGCAGCTATATCAGGTTACGAACCGATTTGAACCATACTTAACACAGTTATTGGATATCATAACAAAATACTTCGTGCAAAAATTCATTCAAATCGGAAAAGAATTGCGCCCTCCAGAGGCTCAAGAAGTCAAGACCCAAGATCGGTTTATATGACAGCTATATCAGGTTATGGACCGTTTTAGACCATACTTGGCACAGTTGTTGGATATCATAACAAAACACGTCGTGCAAAATTTCATTCCAATCGGATAAGAATCACGCTCTCTAGAGGCTCAAGAAGTCAAGACCCAAGATCGGTTTATATGGCAGCTATATCAAAACATGGACCGATATGGCCGGTTTAAAATACCAACCGACCTACACTAATAAAAAGTATTTGTGCAAAATTTCAAGCGGCTAGCTTTACTTCTTCGGATGTTAGCGTACTTTCGACAGACAGACGGACATGGCTAAATCCACTTTAAATGACATGACGATCAAGAATATATATACTTTATGAGGTCTCAGACGCATATTTCGAGATGTTACAAACAGAATGACGAAATTAGTATACCTCCATCCTATGGTGGAGGGTATAAAAACAAGTTAAGCAATGTTAAACCCCCACAGCATTTAAACCCATTTTAAAGGCTTTTCATGTGGAAACTGTACAAAACACGCATACCTCAAGAGTTGGTAGCCAAATTAGGCCCTTCGCGAAATAGTACGAGAGGTCAACACGTCTATACAACTGAATAAGTACGCTTTTGCGACCTCTTTGTACCCTACACCACCCCTGTATCACTACTGGGGTACAGGGTATTACAACTTAGTCTAATACTTAAAAGAAAGAAAGATATGCCCCATAATAAGTATACGGATCGACTTTGAATCACTTTCTGATACGATATCGCTAGGGCCGTCAGTCTGTACGTCTGGCTGTCTGTCTGCCCATATTAATTTGCGTACAAAGTACTGATCCCAATTTTCAACCGATAATGTTCAAATTTTTCACAACCATTTGTCTGCTTTTTTATACCCTCCACCATTGAATGGGGGTACACTAAATTCGTCATTCTGCTTGTAACTCCTCGATATATTCGTGTAAGACCCCATAAGGTATATATATTCTTGATCGTAATGACAATTCAAGTCGATCTAGCCAGGTCCGTCCGCCTGTCTGTCGAAAGCAGGCTTACTTTCGAAGAAGTAAAGCTAGCAGCTTGAAATTTTGCAAAAATACTTCTTATTAGTGTAGGTCGGTTGGGATTGTAAATGGGCCAAATCGGTTCATGTTTTAATATAGCTGCCATATAAACCGATCTGTTGTCTTGACTTCTTGAGCCTCCAAAGGGCGCAATTATTATTCGATTTGGCTGAAGTTTCACATGAGGTGTTTTGCTATGATTTCCAATAAACTTGCTAAGTATTGTTCATATCGGTCCATAAGCTGATATAGCTGCCATATGAAGAGATCTTGGATCTTGACTTCTTGAACCACTAGAAAGTGCAATTTTTATCTGATTTGTTCAAATCGGTTCATAATCTGATATCGCTTCTATAAAAACCGATCTGGTGTCTTGACTTGTTCAGCCTCTAGAGACGGCAATTCTTATCGACTTGGTTGAAATTTTGCATAACTTCCAAAGACTCTGCTAAGTATGGTTCAAAAGGGTTCATAACCTGATATAGCTGTCAGTTAAACCGATCTTGGAACTTGAATTCTTGACTGATTATGTTCTGAATCGCTCTAAAACCTGATACAGCTCCCACATAAAGCGATCTTAATTTTTTATACCCACCACCGAAGGATGGGGGTATATTTATTTTGTCATTCCGTTTGCAACACATCGAAATATCCTTTTCCGACCCTGTGAAGTATATATATTCTTGATCAACGTAAAAATCTAAGACGATCTAGCCATGTCCGTCCGTCAGTCTGTTGTAATCACGCTACTGTCTTTAAAAAGAGAGACATTGGGCTGAAACTTTGCACAAATTCTCTTTATATCCATAAGCAGGTTAAGTTTGAAGATAAGTTGATATCGGACTATATCTTGATATAGCCCCCATATAGACCGTTCCGCCGATTTAGGGTCTTAGGCGCATAAAAGCCACATTTATTATGCGACTTTGTTGAAATTTGGGATAGTGAGTTGGGTAAAGTCCTTCGACATCCTTCTTTAATTTGGCTCAGATCGGTCCAGATTTGGATATCGCTGCCATATAGACCGATCCGCCGATTTAGGGTCTTAGGTGCATAAAAGCCACATTTATTATCCGATTTTGCTGAAATTTGGGGTAGTGAGTTAGGTAAAGCCCTTCGACATTCTTCTTAAATTTGTCTCAGATCGGTCCCGATTTGGATATCGCTGCCATATAGACCAATCCACCGATTTAAGGTTTTGGGGCCAAATTCGCCGAAATTTGGGACAATGAGTTGTGTTAGGCTCTTCGACATTTTTCTGAAACTTGGTTGAGCCAAATCCGATATCTCGATTTTAAGTCTTGGCCCCATAAAACGCGCATTTATAATCCGATTTCACTGAAATTTAAAACAGTGATGTTAGGTTTTTCGATGTCCGTGTCGTATATGGTTCAGATCGGTTTACTTTTAGATATAGCTACTTAAAAGACCAATATTTTTATACACAATTGAACAATGACTAGTATTTATAAGTATTTGGTCCAAATCGGAACATATTTTGATATATTTATGCATTTTTCACCGAATTTTGACGAAATGTGGTTTACATATATACTCGAGGTGGAGGGTATCCAAAGTTCGGCCCGGCCGAACTTTACCCCTTTTTACATGTTAGAGGTTACTTTAAAGTTTTTAGAGCGCACCACAAGCCGAAAACTGGCATAGGTGTACGTCCATAGTGGCATAGGGCGGATTAATATCTACACCCTCTTTCCAACCTAACTTAACTGCTGGAAGGATAGTTAGCACAACCCCTGGTAGGGGGTAAGTAGAACTCCGGTATGACAGTTAGTACAACTACCGGTAGGGTAATATGCAAAACTATCGTAAGGGTGTTGTGCTAACTTTTTGATGGTATTGCAGAAAATAAAACGTTGTTGATACAATTGGCAGATGCAAAATGGGACTGATTGATGGAATTGATATATCGGTAATTAGCATTTTCTTTTAACCCTATTTATTGTATCGTAGTTAAGATAAGTTCTGAACTATGAAAATAACCAAATTGTGGTTTAAACAATTTAAATTATTTTGACATTGTTATTTTTTTTTACCCTCCACCATAGGATGGGGGTATACTAATTTCGTTATTATGTTTGTAACATCTCGAAATATGCGTCTGAGACCCCATAAAGTATATATATTCTTGATTGTCATGTCATTTTAAGTCGACCTAGCCATGTCCGTCCGTCCGTCTATCCGTCCGTTTGCCTGTCGAAAGCAAGCTAACTTTCGTAGGAGTAAAGCTAGCCGCTTGAAATTTTGCACAAATACTTTTTATTAGTATAGGTCGGTTGGGATTGTAAATGGGTCAAATCGGTTTATGCTTTGATATAGCTGCCATATAAACCGATCTTGAGTTTTGATTTCTTGAGCCTCTAGAGGGCACAATTCTCGTCCGATTTGACTGAAATTTTGCACGTAGTGTTTTGGTATCACTTCCAACAACCGCGTTAAGTAGGGTTCATAATCTGGTATAGCTGTCACATAAACCGATCTTGGATCTTGATTTCTTGAGCCAATAGAGAGCGCAATTCTCATCCGATTTGGCTGAAATTTTGCATGATGTGTTTTGGTATCACTTTCAACTACTGCGCAAAGTATGGTTCAAATCCGTCCATGTTTTGATATAGCTGCCATAAAAACCGATCTAGGCTCTTGACTTCTTGAGCCTCTAGGGGGCGCAATTCTCGTCCGTAGTGTTTTGGTATCACTTCCAACAGCTGTGTTAAGTATGATTCAAATCGGTTCGTTATCTGGTATAGCTTTCATATAAACCGATCTTGGATCTTGACTTCTTGAGCCAATAGAGAGCTCAATTTTCATCCGTTTTGGCTGAAATTTCGCACTAGATATTTTGTTATGACTTCCAACAACTGTGCTAAGTATGGCGCGTATCGGTACATAACCTGATATAGCTGCCATATAAGCCGATCTTGGGTCTTGACTTTTTCAGCTTCTAGAGGGCGCAATTCTCATCCGATTTGACTGAATTTTTGTACAAATTCTTCTCTCATGACCTTCAACATACGTGTCTAATATGGTCTGAATCGATCAATAGCTTGATACAGCTACCATATAAACCTATCTCCCGATTGTGCTTCTTGAGCCCCTTCAAGGCGCAATTCTTATCCGAATGAACTGAAATATTACACAATGACTTCTACAATGTTCAACATTCCTTTATGCTCCGAATCGGACTATAACTTGATATAGCTCCAATAGCATAACAGTTTTTATTCAATATTCTTTGTTTACCTAAAAAGAGATACTGCGCATAGAATTCGTCAAATGCGATCCATGGTGGAGGGTATATAAGATTCGGCCCGGCCGAACTTAGCACGGTCTAACTTGCTAAGTTCAGCCGGCCAATGATTTCTCTGGGTGTACCCAATATACGGTTCGGCAGAACTTAGCTTACTCACTTACTTACTTATTCGATCTAGAGGCCTAGTCAAGGTATTGAAATTGCCACAAGATTAGGTGGTATCGTTGGCTGTTAAAACAATTGCTATCCAACTACTACCTCCATTCACAAAAGTCTTAACAACGTCAGAACTATTTATTTTTAAAAAGAATGATTATTATTAGGGATTTCAAAAAATTCCTACAACCCACACGTTTTGAACAAAAGTGAGTTGGTAAATAAAATATCATAAACAAATATTTGAACATACGCTTAGCCCAAACTATATAAAATAAATGCACATTTTTCAAACAAAAAAACATAAAAAATAAATAAGAACCTTTGCATTTCAAAACTTATGCCAATACGCATTAGGCCTTCATCATATAATGTATTTAACAAAATTCGCATTTTCTATACTCATCTTGGGGCTATGGAATATAGTAACAGCTAGTAATGACACCAGTGCGGCGGAGACACGCATTGTGGGTGGTCAGGTTACAACAATTAGCAATGTGCCCTACATGGTACAAGTCTGGAAGAATGGAAGCTTTGCTTGCGGCGGAGCCTTGGTGGCCAAGAATTTTGTACTTTGCGCAGCCCATTGCTTTAGAGAATTGGATCCAGCCAATGTAGTTGTGGTGGCCGGAGCCACAAATTTGATGGAGACAGGCGTGAGAAGTAAAGTTCAAAAGTTGTTATTACCTGCAGCATGGAATCCAACAACCATGTACATGGATGCTGCAGTTCTTAAATTGGCTACACCCATTACTACTGCAGCTGCAAAAACTGTGGGTTTTTACCGAGGGAAGCTAAACCCCGGTCTAGAGGTTCGAATATCCGGTTGGGGTCGTGTTACTGAAGATGGCAAAATGTCACGACAAATTCGCACCACTCGAGTTCCTGTAGTCAACAGAGATCAATGTGTAAAACAATACCAGGATGTATTCACTCTGCAGAATACCATGTTCTGTGCTGGTGTTCCCGGTTCGAAAGATGCTTGCCTCGGTGATTCTGGTGGTCCTGCAATATGCAAAGGCAAGTTATGCGGTATTGTCTCATATGGCAATGGATGTGCACGCGTAGGTTTTCCGGGTATTTATACAATTTTGAATAGAGCACTGCCTTTTATAAAAAATGCTATGAAGAGATGAAACCCCAATGAGTTATATTTTTTACATTTCAGTGAGAAAGAGAACTGATTAAAAGCTGAAGTTTAAACAAAAATAGCATTAAGAAACAATTTTTTAACCAAACCCCATTAGCCTTCAACAAGTAAGTATGGAATATCGTTCAGAAACTCTAATTTTTGTGGGAAATTTCACAAAGTTTATAAAAAAATGCGCATTATTTTAATACCCACCAACTGGTGGAATATTCATTTTGGCATTCCATTGGCAACACATCGAAATATCCATTTCCGACACCACAAAGTAGATATATTCTTGATCGTCGTAAAAATCGAAAACGATCTTGCCGTGTCCGTTCGTCTGCCGTCCGTCCGTCCGTCTGTCCCCCTGTCCGCCTGTCCGTCCGTCTGCCTGTTGAAATTACCCTACAGTCTTTAAAAACAGAGATATTGAGCTGAAATTTGGCACAGGCAGTTTCAGTTTAAGATAGGCTATATCCGACTATATCTTTATATAGCCCATAGACCGATCTGCCGTTTTAATGACTTAGGTTCGTAAAAGCCATATTTTTTTAGCCGATTTTGCTGAAATTTGGGACACCGAGTTGTGTTAGGCTAGTCGTCAACTTTCTACAATTTGGCCCAGACTGGTGCAAATTTGGGTAGACCTTTCGATCGGTCCAGATTTGGATATAGCTGCCATGTAGACCGATCTCTCTATTTAAGGTCTTGGTTTTGCCCATGAACATTCCACTAAGGAACAGGGGCAAACTTCTCACATATCAATGAGTGCAGTCCGATTCAAGTTTATGCTCAATGATAAGGGGCCTCCTTTTTATAGCCGAGTCCGAATGGCGTGCTGCAATGCGACACCTCTTTGGAGGGAAGCTTTACATGGCATAGTACCTCACAAATGTTGCCAGCATTAGGAGGGGAAAACCACCGCTGACAATTTTTTTCTGATGGTCTCGCCAGGATTCGAACCCAGGCGTTCAGCGTTATAGGCGGACATGCTAACCTCTGCGCTACGGTGGTCTCCCAATGAGCTCTGTTAGGCCCTTCAACATCCTTCTTCAAATCACCCAGATCGGTCAAGTTTTGGATATAACTGCCATATAAACCGATCTCTCGATTTAAGGTCTTGGACCCACAAAAGTCGCACTTATTGTCCGATTTCGCCGAAATTTTGGGACAGTGAGTTGTGTTAGACCCTTCGAAATCCTTCTTCAATTTGGACCAGATCGGTCTAGATTTAAATATAGCTGCCCAATAGATCGATCTCTCGATTTAAGGTCTTGGCCCCGATTTTGCCAAAATTTGGGACAGTGAGTTGTGTTAAGCCCTTCGACATCCCTTTTCAATATGTCACAGATCGGTTCAGATTTGGATATAGCTGCCATATAGACCGAACTTTCGATTTGAGGTTTTGGGCCCATAAAAGGCGCATTTATTGTCCGATTTCGCTGAAATATGAGACAGTGAGTTGCGTTGAACCCTTCAACATCGTTCTTCAATTTGGACGAGATCGATCTAGATTCAGATATAGCTGCCATATAGACCGATCTCTCGATAAAATGTTTTGGGCCCATAAAAGGCGCATTTATTGTCCGATTTCGCTGAAATTTGGGACAGTGAGTTGTGCTGGGATTCTCGACATCCTTCCTCAATTTGGCCCACATCGGTCCAGATTTGTATATAGGTGGCATATTGAACAATCTCTCGATATAAGGTTTTGTGCTCAAAAAAAGGCGCATTTATAATCCGATCCGATAATCCGATAATCTTCTTCAATTTGGCCCAAATCGGTCCAGATTTGGATATAGCTGCCACATAGGCCGATCTCTCGATTTAAGGTTTTGGGCCCATAAAAGACGCATTTATTGTGTGACGTCGAGGAAATTTGGGGCAGTGAGTTAAGTTATGCCTCTTGACATACCTCTGCAATATGGCACAGATCGGTTCAGATTTGGATATAGCTGTCATATGGACCGATCTCTCGATTTGAGGTTTTGGGTTAATAAAAGGGGCATTTATTCTCTGATGTCGCTGAAATTTGGAACAGTGAATTGTGTTAGGCCCTTTAATATATTTTTTAGCTGCCATATAGTCCGATTTCTCGATTTAAGGTCTTGGGTCCATAAAAGGCGCATTAATTTTCCGACATTTTTCTTCAATTTGGCCGACATCGGTCCAGATTTTGATTTAGCTGCTATATAGACGGATCTCGATTTAAGGTCTAGGGCTTTCGCTGGATAGATCAGCTTTCGACTCGCATCGTCATAAGCGACAAAAAGTTAAGGAAGATGCTCAAATTAATGTATATGCCTTCAACGTGGGAACCTAAAGTCGTTACCGAAAAATCGTGCGGTGGAATAGGGGAGAGACAGAGGTAAAACTCTCTTAATTCAACAAACTAGCGGACACAAAAATTTTTTGCAATCCAGCCGGTAGTTACGAAATCAGCCGGGGCAAGGTATAAAAATCTTTATGTCTCCGTCCCTTCCACGGCGAAGGTGACAACAATTTTTGTTTCATCCCGGATGCGGAGAAATATTGCAGGAGATAAAATCTCATTCGGGTAAAGAGCCACAGGCAATGACCGATGATATATTCCCGGCTGGCTGGAAGCCAGATGGAGACTAGACAACTGTGTTATTCGAGCCAGAGGGTGGACAAATCGGAAGCAGATGGATGATTTCTACAATAATTGCGCAAATGTGGACTGACCTGAAGTCGTGGGTGCAAGGGGCCGAGTAAGAAAGACTTAGGACTGCTTTTAGAAGTCCCTACTGGTGATTGCAACGTCAGGTCTTTGACAGCTGACTTAGGCTGTATTAGGCTATAAACCGATTCATGCCACATTCGACACGACATGTTAAGGGTCATGAGAGAAGCCGCTGTGCAAAATTTCAGCCAAATCGGATAATAATTGCGCCCTCTAGTGGCTCAAGAAGTCAAGACCCCAGATCTGTTTTTAATGGCAGCTATATCAGGTTATGGACCGATTTGAACCATTCTAAATACAGTTATTGGAAGTCATAACGAAACACCTCTTACAGTATTTCAGCCACATCGGATAAGATTTGCTGCCAATAGAGGCTCAAGAAGTCAAGACCCCAGATCGGTTTACATGGCAGCTATATCAGGTTATGGACCGATTTGAACTATTCTAAACACAATTGTTGGAAGTCATAACAAAACATGTTTTGCAAAATTTCAGCCAAATCGGATAGGGATTGCGAACTCTAGACGCTCAAGAAGTCAAGACCCCACATAGATTTATATGACAGCTATATCAGGTTATGGACCGATTTAAACCATACTCGTCACAGTTGTTGGAAGTAATAATAAAGCACATCGTGCTAAATTTCAGCTAAATCGGATAATAATCTTATCCCATGGTGTAGGGTATACAAGATTTGTGTGTTTACTTGTTTGATTTTTGCTGCATTCTTTCACAGGATATTTCATATCTTTAGACATTTAATTGCCACAACGGGGTGGATTTCGTTGAATTCGAGCATTCACTCACCGAATTATATCAGGTGTGTTGACCACCACCGTGGCTATTGTCAACTCTACCAGTATCATTGTAAGACTTTATGGTGCGATACACTAACATTTTGTTTACTTAGATGGGTTTGAGTTCGCCAACAATAGCCGGTTGTGATTTTCCAGTCAAATATAAAGCCATAAAACTATTATGACCCATTTTCTTTTGAAATAAACTCAGTTGCAATTGGTGGCTTGCAAACAATATAATGGACTGTCAATGAAACCTTCGGTGATGTAGCTGTCATTTCTTGTTTGACAGATATACCAGTGTGGTAACGCTTCGTATCAGGTGAACTGTACATTAATCGATATCCCAATTTCATTGATATGGTTGTGTAAAACCCTTTGACATCCTTACCGAATACTTTACAGATCACATCTTATTTGATTAAAAACTTTTTCTAAATATTGAAATATTTTTGTGGCAACATTATAATATTCGGATATTTCACAATAATTCTTAATTAAATAACACAAAAATATTTGGGCCATGAATTAACAAAGTTTAAGTTTAAATATATTAAATATATTTAAAAGTGTAACCTACGTCAGAGATTTCAAACAATTGAAGTTTTTTTTTTTGGGAGATTTTTGTTTTTAATTTGCCACACGCAAAACTTAAAACAATAGAAAACCTAAAAATGTCTGCAAATATTTGAACATACGCTTCACCTACTTCTTCGACAATTCCATTGAGTTGCCATGGATCACATGGAGAAAAATCATTTTTAAGGCCCTGAACTTCAAAATTGTAGGCATTCTGCGATAAGCCTTCAGCGAGCAATGTTCCTTAAAAGTTTTGTAGTTTGTATTCTAAGCCTTTGGTTGTGCAGTGCGAGTGCAGCAAACAATGGAACTGTTGCTGTTGGACGCATTGTAGGTGGTCAGCTGACAACCATCTCCAGTGTGCCATATATGGTGCAGCTTTTGAAGAGAGGTACCTTCACCTGTGGCGGAGCTTTGGTGGCGCCCAACTTTGTTTTAACTGCAGCACATTGTTGTGAGGATACGAATCCTGCTGATTTCACAGTAGTAACAGGAGCCACTAAACTCACGGACACAGGTGTCAAAAGCAAAGTTTCCAAATTGCTAATGCCTGCAACATGGAATCCAACTACTATGCATATGGATATTGCTCTACTGAAATTGGCTACCCCCATAACAAGTGGAGCCGCGAAAACTGTGGGTTTCTATACGGGCAGTTACACAGCAGGCACCCAGGTCCAAGTCTCCGGTTGGGGTCGCACCAGTGAAGGTGGCAGCATTTCACAGCAAATACGCACTGTCCGAGTGCCCATCATTAACAAGAGTACATGCACAAGTCAATATCGTGGTGTGATCGCTCTTACGAAAACCATGTTTTGTGCTGGCAATCCTGGCTCCAAGGACTCATGCTCAGGCGACTCGGGCGGTCCAGTAATATGCAATGGCGCGGTATGCGGTGTTGTCTCCTTTGGTGTTGGCTGTGCCCGAGTGGGTTTTCCTGGCGTTTACACCGATACAAAGGCATCGAAGGCATTTGGCGAAATCGGACAATCAATGCGCCTTTTATGGCCCCAAAACCTTAGATCGAGAGATCGGTCTATATGGCAGCTATATGCAAATCTTGATCGATCTGACCAAATTGCAGAAGTATGTCGAGGGGCTTAATTTAACTCACGGTCCCAAATGTCGGCGACATACGACAATAATTGCGCCTTTTATGGACCCAAAGCCTTTAATCGAGAGATCGGTCTATATGGCAGCTACATTCAAATCCGGACCGATCTGAGCCAAATTGAAGAATGATGTCAAACTTGCTAACACAACTCACCGTCCCAAATTTCTGCGAAATCGGACAATAAGTGCGCCTTTTATGGGCCCAAAGCCTTTAATCGAGAGATCGGTATATATAGCAGCTATATCCAAGTCTGAGCCGATCTGGGCCAAATTGAAGAAGAATGTTGAGGGGCTTAATCTAACTCACTGTTCCAAATTTCAGCAAAATCGGATAATAAATATGGCTTCTATGGGCCTAAGACACTAAGTGGGCGGATCGGTCTGTATGGCAGCTATATCCAAATCTGGACCGATTTGAGCCAAATTGTAGAAGGATGTTGAGGGGCTTAATCTAACTCACTGTCCCAAATTTTAGCAAAATCCGTTAATAAATGTGGCTTTTATGAGCCTTAGATCCTAAATCGGCGGATCGGTCTATATCGGGGTTATATCAAGATATAGTCCGATGTAGCTCATCTTCGAACTCAACCTGCTTATGGACAAAGAAAGGAATCTGTGCAAATTTTCAGCTCAATAATTCTATTTTTAAAGACCGTAGCGTGATTTCAACAGACAGACGGACAGACATGGCTAGATCATCTTAGAATTTTTCGCTGATCAAAAATATATTATATACTTTATAGGGTCGGAAATGAATATTTCGATGTGTTGCAATCGGAATGACAAAATGAGTATACTCCCATCCTTCGGCGTTGGTTATAAAAATGTAAATGTGTGATGCAGTGGATATTTATAATCACCGCTGATTGTATACATGCCATAATTTGTTTATACCCTCCACCATAGGATGGGGGTATACTAATTTCGTCATTCTGTTTGTAACACCTCGAAATATGCGTCAGAGGCCCCATAAAGTATATATATTCTTGATCGTCATGTCATTTTAAGTCGGTCCGTCTGTCCGTCCGTCCGTCTGTATGTCGAAAGCACGCTAAATTTCGAATGAGTAAAGCTAGCCACTTGAAATATTGCACAAATACTTATTGCTGGTGTAGGTCGGTTGGGATTGTAAATGTGCCAAATCAGTCAATATTTTGATATAGCTGCACTATAGACCGATCTTGGGTCTTGACTTCTTGAGCCTCTAGAGGGCACAATTCCAATCCGATTTGACTGAAATTTTGCACGTGGTGCCCATTATTATTCAAATCGGTTTATAATCTGGTATAGCTGTCATATAAACCGATCTTGGATCTTGACTTCTTGAGCCTCTAGAGGGTACAATTCTCGTTCGATTGGAATGAAAGTTTGCATGATGTGTTTTGTTATGACTTCGAGTAACTGAGCCAAGTATGGCACAAATCGGTGCATATCCTGATATAGCTGCCTTATAAACCGGTCTGGGATCTTGACATATTGAGCCGCATTTCTCATCCAATTTGGCAGAAGAAACGGCTTCTCTCATTACCTTCAACATACGTGTCTAATATGTTCTGAATCGATCATTAGTTTGTTACAGCTTCCATATAAACCTATCTCCCGATTTTGCTTCTTGAGCCCCTGAAATATTACACAATGACTTTTACAATGTTCAGCATTCATTTATGGTTCGTATCGGTCTATAACTTGATATAGCTCCAATAGCATAACAGTTCTTATTCAATATTCCTTGTTTGTCTAAAAAGAGATAACGCGCATAGAACTCGACAAATGCGATCCATGGTGGAGGGTATATAAGATTCGGCCCGGCCGAACTTGGCACGCTCTTACTTGTTTCTTTAGAAACAGCCTTGTACTCATTATTAGAACAATAAGGAAAAATGCGTGCGAGCTCAACCGCATTTCGAAATGTATACCAATGATGGTGAAACAGCAGTTATGTTTGCTTTCCCATTTTTAGCATTTCATGCTGTTTTAGCAAACATTTTTGCTGTTTTTAATAATAAATTTGGTTGAGTGTAATACTTCTTAGGGGTAAGGATCCGACCCAGCTATGCAGAAAGGGTCTTGCATATGGCGTATGAGTGGGCTAGACCAAGGCGTCTCAATGTTAACCTAGAGAAGACTGAAATATGCCTGCTCACGAGGAAAACACAGGTGGGCCAATTTGACGCATCAAGTTTCCTCAATAAGACGATTTCGATATCTGACAAGGTCAAATACTTAGGAGTGATCTTGCATAGGAAACATAATTGGAAGTGTGACATTTAGGAGCATACTGAGAAGGCCCACAGATGTTGAGCACTATGTAGACGGGCCGTAGGCTCGAAATGGCGATATTAGACCAATACTTGCTTACGCCTCAATAGTTTGGTGGACTGCTATGGAGAAAAAGTGCAATATAAGAACCATACAACAGGTTCAGAGAACATGTTCACTTGGCATGGGCATAGCGATGAGGACCACGCCCACTAGGGCACTGGACTAGACTATTTTAGATATCCGACTCATTGACATACAGATTAAATACCATTGCGGTATAATCGAACGACTATAGGAAATCTGGAAGGAAGAGAAGAGGTTTCAGATCGGATACCGGAGACAACACTTGAGGTCGAGTGCATTGCTGCCAGCGTCGCAGTCTTGGACTAACGGAACCCTATTATTGCCATCTGGAAAATCATGTTACACAGATGGATCAAGGGTAGCGGACAGAGTGGCCCTGGGTGTCTTCATTGAAAACCCAGGGACTGAGATCTGCTTTAGACTGCCAAACCATAATACGATCCTGCAGGCGGAGATCCGGGAGATCACGGAATGCATGAAATGGTGTGGTGCTAACGCGAGGACGTCGAGTGTGAACAAATTTACCGACAGTAAAATTGCCATAAGTGCAATAACAACCAGGACGGTAAGTTCACGAAAAGTCTTGGAGTGTAAGAAGAAGGTTAACGCCTTCTCTGAGGATGGCACATTCTGCATCGTTTGGGTGCCGGGCCGTAACATGGTAAGGGAGAATGAAAGGGCAGACGATTTCGCAGTGAAGGCCAGAGAACTGCCGTCGATAAATTTGGTTAACCCGAAGCCTTTCGGGTCGACGCAGACCGAGTTAAGGGAGTGGGAGCGAAGAATGCGCATGCAACATTGTGGAACAGCGAAACGGTCGGTAGGACGGCGAAAATCCTATGGGGGTATCCTGATCGTGAGAAGACGAGGCTATTACTGAAATGAAGCAAAAAGGAGGCCAGTATAGCTATTGGTATCATAACGGCACACAAAGAACTACGAGCTCACTTGTGTAAAATCGGTGCGGCAAGTGATAGCATGTGTAGAGCATGCGGGAAAGATGATGAGACGTTGGAGCATTTCCTTCGTCTTTGCCTGACTTTCGCGTACAACAGATACCGGTACCTAGGTGGAGACACAACAGGGGAGCGTCCGCCCCCCTTTCGGATTTCCACCACCGAAAGATGGGGATATATTCATTTTGTCATTCTGTTTGCAACACATCGAAATGTCCATTTCCTACCCTATGTATTCTAGATCAGAGTAAAAATCTAAGATGTCTGTCTATCTGTCTGTCTGTTGAAATCACACTACAGTTTTTAAAAATATAGATATTGTGCTTAAACTTTGCACAGATTCTTTTTTTGTCCATAAGCATGTTAAGCTCGAAGATTCGCTATATCGGACTATATATTCATCCGCAATGGGTCATTTATGGTGAACACCCTTAGGAGTGGCGGAAAAATGCTCCCCGATGGTTCGCCCTGTGCCACTTTCTCCTTTATATTTATGTTATGGGATCCACGATATATCCACTTGTTCCTTAGCATATGATTTATCCAGTTCTTAAGAACCTGGTCTACCCGTAACTGGTCTAAGGATTGATCAGTGTGTCGGTTCGCACATTGCTAAAAGTACCCTCGATGTCAATACATACCGCCAGTGTGAACGTCATTGTTCGCTGGATGTCCTACTCAGTATCATGGTGTCCACAATGCGTTCCATGGTTTTGGTGTTGCGCAACTTGCCTTGCCGGGCTTGGGTATAAACACCACCCTTGCCTCTTGCCAGGCTTTCGGAGTATATACAAGTCCTAGGCACGCTGTAAAAATACAGGCCAGATGGTCCGCGCTTGTTCTGTAGTAACGTCGGAAATGTTCCATCGGGTCCAGTTTACTTAAATGGTTTGAAGCTCCTCAAATTCTGTCATGATAAGCCTTCGATCAATATCATTATTCCCCGATTCCGATATCTACGTGAGTCCCTTCGTATCAAGTGGTTTTCATCAAAAGCTGTTCAACGTTGTCTCTGCTCTCACCCCCAAATCGTCTACTAACAATTCAGCCACTAGAGGGCGCAATTATTATCCGTTATGACTTTCAACAACTGTGTTAAGTACGGTTTCAATCGGTCCATAACCTGATATAGCTGATATATAAACCAATCTGGGATCTTGATATCTTAAGCCTTTAGAGGGCGCAATTATTATCTAATTTGGCTAAAATTTTACATGAGGCGTTTAATTATGACTTCCAACAACTGTGCTGAGTATGGTTGAAATCAGTCCATAACCTGATATAGCTGCCATATAAACCGATCTCGGGTCTTGACTTCTTGAGCCACTAGAGGGCACAATTCTCATCCGATTTGGCTGGCATTTTACCACGAGGTGTTTTGTTACGACTTCCAATAATTGTGCCAAATATGTTTCAAATCGATCCATAACCTGATATAGCTGCCATATAAACCGATCGGGGATCTTGACTTCTTGAGCCTCAAGAGGGCGTAATTATTATCCGATTTGGCTGAAATTTTGTACAACGACTTCTTTCATGACCTCCAACATACGTTTCAAGTATTGTCTGAATCGGTCTTTAGCCTGATACAGCTCCCATATATACCGATCTCCCTATTTTACTTCTTCAGCCCCTAAAAGGCTAAAATCTTATTCGATTTGGCTTAAATTTTACATATAGACTTCTACTGTGGTCTCCAACATTCAATTCAATTAGCACAATTATTTCTTTTGTCCTTTGTTTGTCTAAAAAGAGATACCGGGACAGAACTCGACAAATGCGATCCATGATGGAGGGTATATGAGATTCAGCCCGGCCGAACTTAGCACGCTTTTACTTGTTTAACATTTAGAAGTTGCTTTTGTGGGATTTGGGTGCAGGATTGCATTTTTTCAAGGTTACGCTCATGAATAAAGCTCAACCTTAAGTGTACGAATGGTAAGCTGATTATTTACACTGTAAAACATTTGTACGAAAGTGTAACTGACGTCATATATTGGGTTGCCCAAAAGTAATTGCGGATTTTTCATATAGTCGGCATTAACAAATTTTTTCACAGCTTGGGACTCTGTAATTGCATTCTTTCTTCCGTCAGTAATCAGCTGTTACTTTTAGCTTGCTTTAGAAAAAAAGTGTAAAAAAAGTATATTTGATATTAAAGTTCATTCTAAGTTTTTTTAAAAATGCATTTACTTTCTTTAAAAAAATCCGCAATTACTTTTTGGGCAACCCAATATTTAATTTATTAAGGGCATTTCCGTCGCAACAAAATCGCAACACACGCGAAACATAAAACAATAGACTGCTTAAAAATGGATAAAATTATGAAACAAATATTTGAACATGCGCTTCTCCATTCCATTGGCAAAATAGACGGAGTTTTGCACTCACCAAAAACACATAAAAATCACTTAGAGCGAAAAGAAAACTCAGTTTAATCACAACAGACCTACACCATACAATGGTTATCAAAAATCTCTTGTTTTTTATCCCCACTCTGTGGCTTGTGAGTGTCAACGCAACCAATAACCAAACCGAATTTTCTGGACGCAATTGTGGGTGGCCAATTGACAACTATCTCTAGTGTGCCTTATATGGTACAGATCTGGAGAATGGGAGGTTTCACTTGTGGCGGCTGCTTGATTGCAAAACACTTGGTGCTCACCGCAGCCCATTGTGTTGATGGTGCGAGACCATCCGATTTTACTGTTGTCACAGGAGCCACCAAGCTAACGGACACAGGCGTCAGAAGTAAAGTTTCCAAATTTTTCTTGCCACCCAGCTGGGATCCAGATACCATGAATATGGATGTGGCCATACTCAAATTGACCACTCCCATTACCACGGGTAGCGCAAAACCTACCACTTTCTATAATGGCACCTTAAGCGCCGGCATGGAAGTACAAGTGTCCGGTTGGGGTCTGACCAAAGAGAGTGGTAGCATATCCCAACAAATACGTAGCGTGAAGTTTCCAATCATCAACAAGAGTACGTGTACAAAACAATACAAGGATGTCATTCCAATCACAAGTATGATGTTTTGCGCTGGCAGTCCCGGTTCAAAGGATTCATGTTCCGGCGATTCGGGTGGTCCTGTCATTTACAAAGGCTTGGTATGCGGTATTGTCTCGTTTGGTGTGGGATGTGCTCGTGTGGGTTTTCCTGGAGTTTATAGTGATACGAAAGCCACAAGAGCTTTTATCGATAGCGCTGTGAAGAAATAAAATTCTAAAAAACAACAAGTAAAAGTGTGCTATTGTGTGCGAATCTTATTAACTCTCCACCATGGATTGCAGTTGTCAATCAAAGGATAATGGATACAAACTTCTATGCTATTGAAGCTATATCAGATTACGAACCGATTCGGGACAAACTTGGCTTCAGCCAAATTGGATAAGTATTGCGCTCTCTAGAAGCTCATGAAGTTAAATCGGGAGATCAGTTCATATGGCAGCTATATTCAAATATGAACCGGTATCTCCCATTTACAGTGCCAGCCGATCTACATTAATAGGGAGTTAGGTTAGGTTGAAAAAAGGGTGCAGATATTAATCCGCCACATGCCACTATGGACATACACCTAAGCCAGTAATTAATAGGAAGTAGTTGTGTAAAACTTCAAACGTCTAGCTTTCCTCCTTCGAAAGTATGCGTTCTTTTCACAGACGGACATACAGATATATCTAGCTAGATCGACTTAAAATGGTTCATACGGGTCGTAAGCGCCTAAAAGGAGCACATAATCCATACCAGTAAATTGCACTTGCTTACCCGATATTCGAACCGAGTACGGTGTACATCAGACTATATTTAGATATAGCTTCCATACAAACTGATCAGCTGATGTAGGGCCTTAAGCCCATAAAACCCCTATTTATTAGCCGATTTTGTTGAAATTTACTTTTGCGATTGGACTAGGCTTCCCGTTGTACGAACCGAAAATGGTGCAGATTGGACCATATTTCGATGTATCTACCCTAAAGACCGACCTTCCAAATTAGGGTCTTAATCCCATAAAAAGCTGATTTATTTCCGGATTTCGCTGTGACTTGTGACTTGTATTTCTTGATAGGATACCGGGACTCTATTTAACTCCTATCAGTTCGTCCTTTTGGATTACTAATTTCGGCCGGTTCGAATGTGGGAATTTCTTTCAAAAACTTTTATAATTATATGGGAGCGATATGGACCGTACTTGTCTTGGCAGTTTGAAGTCATACATGTTTCAACAATTGTAAGTATTTTTATACCTTACACCACTACAGGGTATTATAACCTAGGGAATTAGTTTATGACACCCAAAAGAAAGAGAGATTGACCCATTGATATATATTGATCGACTCAGAATCACTTTCTGATTCGATTTAGCTATGTCCGTCTGTCTGTCTGTCCATCCGTCTGTCTGTCCGTTTGTCCATGTTAATTTGTGTACAAAGTATAGGTCGCAGTTTTCATCCGATCGTCTTCAAATTTGGTACAGTCATGTTTTTCGGCCTAGAGACGAAGACTATTGAAATTGGAAAATATCGGTTCAGATCTGGATATAGCTCCCATATATATGTTCGTCCGATTTTCAGTAATAACGGTAAATTACTCATTTATTAACCGATTCTCTCGAAATTTGGCAGGAAGGATTTGTTTACGACTCTCGACATTACTGATGAAATTCATAAAAATCGGTTTAGCTTTAGATACAGCTCTCATATGTATATATTGCCCGAATTTCAATCCTAGAGCCACTGGAAGCACATTTATTGACCAATCTTGCCAAAATATTGCACAACGGTCAAAATCTGTTTAGATTAAGATATAACTCCCATATATATGTTCGTCCGATTTGCAGTAATATTGCAATAAAATGGTCTTTTGTTAACCGATTTGCTCGAAATTCGGCAGGAGGGATTTTATTTTTACTCTCTGGTGAATTACATAGAAATCGGCCCAGATTTAGATATAGCTGTCATATATGTATATCGCCCGATTTTCACTTTAAGAGCCACTGCAAGAGCATTTATTGACCAATCTTGCCAAAATTTTACACAACGCTTTCCTCGACGACTACCACATTATCTGAGAAGTTTGCTTGGAATCGGTTCAGAATTAGATATAGCTCCCATTTATGCGTTCGTCAGATTTTGGGTAATTTGCCATTTGTCAACCGTAGTTTTTACTGTTTGAACATATTTGCTTCCCGAGGTCCATCACAATTGGTTCAGAATTGGATATAGGTCCCACATTGTACCTTTACTGTAGCTGCCCGACTATTTTCCTTCCTTACTGTTTTTTTTAATGGAATATACATTTTTTTAATACAAAATTTTTTATTATCATTTTCGTGAGTATAGCAGTTTCAATTAAAAAATTAATTGAATCAAAAAAATTCGTGATTTTATAGATGGAACCCAACAGCAGGATGTGAGCATATAACTATTAGACGGACGCTGGTATCGTAATATTGTTGTGTTACTATCTTTGGAGAGGATACATCGGATAACAGTCATAGGAATACAACAATCTAAGCGGGTTATGTTGAAAAGTGTTTGATGATATGGACATTAGACCGTCCCTTGCTATAAAAGAGACAATTTCTTTTTGCAGATACAGAAACACACCCTCGAATTTTTCCTTTTGAGCGATCGTATAACGATCATCCCGACACCACGTCCAAAGTAGGATGTAGTACTTTCTAAGGGTTACAGTAGAGTATTATAGGACCTAGCATGAAATTGGTATACAAAGGAATCATTTACATGGAAATAATAAATTCAGCACAAATTTCATCCTGCACTACTACTGTGGCTGTGATAAAATGTATGGTAAGACCCAGAAATTCCTCCTTCGGCTTAGAGATGACCGCACATGCTTTCTGTTACATGTGTTCATCTGTCATTTTTTTATAACCAAGGTGGAGATCGTATTTTTTATGCACTATGCAATTCAGGTTCAACGAAAAATTGAACAAAACCGAAAGGGTTTGCCTATTTAATTGGTTAACAGGTTTATATGTCATCATTAAATTTTTCAAGATTTCATTCGTCAAATACTTCCCATAAGCATCCAGTTTATTTAATCTACCTCTTTGAATTGAATCAAACAAGTAAAAGCGTGCTAAGTTCGCCCGGGCCGAATCCTATACACCCTCCACCATGGATCGCATTTGTCGGGTTCTTTTCCCGGCATCTCTTATTAGGCAAAAAAAGGATAAAAGAAAAGATTTGCTCTGCTATTAGAGCGATATCAAGATATGGTCCGAGCCGGAACACAAAATTATATGTTGGGGACCTGTGTTAAATGTCAGCAAATTCGAATAAGAATTACGCCCTTTGGGGGCTCAAGAAGTAAAATAGAGAGATCTATTTATATGGGAGCTGTATCAGGCTATAGACCGATTCAGACCATAATAAAAATGTATGTTGATGGTCATGAGAGGATCCGTCGTACGTAATTTCAGGCAAATCAAATAATAATTGCGACCTCTATAGGGTCAAGAAGTCAAGATCCCAGATCGGTTTATACGGCAGCTATATCAGGTTATGAACCGATTTGAGCCTTATTTGGTACATTTGTTGAAAGTCATAATAAAATTCGTCATGCAAATCGGATAGGAATTGCTCCCTGTAGAGGCCCAAGAAGTCAAGTCCCTAGATCGGTTTATATGACAGTTGTATAAGGTTATGGACCGATTTGAACCGCACTTGGCACAGTGGTTGGGTATCATAACAAAACACGTCGTGCTAAATTTCATTCCAATTGGATAAGAACTGCACCCTCTGGAGGCTCAAGAAGTCAAGATTGAAGATCGGTTTGTATGACAGCTATATCAGGTTATGGACCGATTAGAACCTAACTTAGTACTGTTGTTGGAAGTCATAGCGAAACACGACGTGCAAAATTTAATTTCATTCGGATAAGAATTGCGATCTCTAGAGGCTCAAGAAGTCAAGACCCAAGATCGGTATAAATGGCTCCTAGAGGGTCAAGAAGTCATGATCCCAGACGGCAGCTATATCAGGTTATGAACCGATTTGAACCTTATTTGGTACATTTGTTGAAAGTCATAATAAAATACGTCATGCAAATTTTCAGCCAAATCGGATAGGAATTGCGCCCTCTAGAAGCTCAAGAAGTCAAGTCCCTAGATCGGTTTATATGACAGCTACATCAGGTTATAGACAGATTTGAACCATACTTGGCACAGTTGTTGGATATCATATCGAAATACTTCGTGCAAAATATCATTTCAATCGGATAAGAATTGCGCCCTCTAGAGGCTCAAGAAGTCAAGACCTAAGATTGGTTTATATGGCAGCTATATCAGGTTATGAACCGATGTAAACCGTACTTGGCACAGATGTTGGATATCATAGCAAAACACGATGTGCAAAATTTCATTCCAATCGTATTAGAACTGCGCCCTCTAGAGGCTCAAGAAGTCAAGACCCAAAATCGGTATACATGGCAGCTATATCAAAACATGGACTGATATGGCCCATGTACAATATTTGCGTAAAATTTCAAGCGACTAGCTTTAGGCCTTCGAAAGTTAGCGTGCTTTCAAAAGACAGACGGATGGACGGACAGACAGACGGACGGACATGGCTAGATCGACTTGAAATGACATGACGATTAAGAATATATTTTTACGGGGTCTTAGGCGCATATTTCTAGGTGTTACAAACACCAGTATAAAAATTAAGGAAAATTTACATTTTGTGGTTATTATAAACATTCACAGGGGCACAAATTTAAATTTGTGTTTTATATATCGTCTAACTCCCCCCTCATAACTAAACAGCAGTCATTTTCAGCAAACAACTGACTTTTCAGCAGTAAGCCTGCTGGTCTGAAATTGCAGAACTACTGCTATAATAGAAGAACTACTGCTACAATAGCAGCAAAATTAACTATTAATATACAGCAGACAGTGTTTGCTAAGTTTTTTCTATGAGTGTATGTATATACACCGCCCGATTTAAACTTTCATCGATGTAGTTACCACAATTTTCAATCGATTTGCACGAAACTAGGTAAGGAATGTTGTCTTACCACTCTGAAAGCCTCTGCTGAACTCAATCAAAGCCGGTTATGATTTGGATGTAGTATATTCAGGAACTGGAGGAGTTAAGAGGACTGGATCCAAGCAAATTTAAATCGAAGAGGTAAAGTGGGCAATTGATGAAATGTGCTGCAATTATTGGCGACACCAGTTAAATTACCAGAATTGAAGAGTAATAGGTTATTGAGAGGAATCACAATAAGCCACACTATGATCCCATTGATTTCCGTCACAGCCACTGATTTTGGTGTACTGTAAACGTGTGGCTATCATTGCGCTCCAATAAAAACGTATGGCCTTCATTGCGCTCCACTCTTGCTTATGTGAAGTCTTATGTGTTAAATTGTGGGAATAAGAAAACGTTAATGCTATTTTTAGCGATAAGGCACGATGTTACCTACCGTTATCCTCGACGGACATGGTTCTGAATGGTTCCATGAATGTAGGGTTTTGTCCATGTCCAAGTTTAGATCTTACTCGAATAGATGAATTTGTAGATTTTCAAAAGCCTTATGTGGTTCAGGCTAATCTACATGATCCCTAGCATCATTGTTTTGTTTAGGAGTATGTAAGAAGTTTATCGAGCTATTTGTCGTTCATCAGCTTTTTGGCGCCTAGTCATCATCCGAAATCTACGGTTATAGAATCTTCACCATGGACTCCATAAATACAATAGAATTATTATTCCCCATTCCATTCTCATCACCATCTGGATCCACTGGGCGTAAATTATTCACTTTGACCATAATTCCATAAATCCAAAGGAGTGTTTATATATCAACTATTCACCTGCTACTACACCATAGAGAACCAAACTCCTGCTGTTGTATGACGATTATGGAGCAGTCGTCTGTAGAAAGCTGGTGATGATGGCCAGACTCTTTAGAAGTTGAGTGCCATCGCACTCCCTCATGAGTAACCACTAGACTCCATCCGGAATTGAAAATAAAATAAAATATTTGTCATACATTAAAATAATATTGTAGATCTTGGCATAGACGCTTGGCTGTACTTACTAAGCATAATCGCAATACATTGGAATACTTTATACACATGTTCAAACCTTTTAAATCATTGTTAATTCATTAGAATATTGTAAACCTCAAAGTTTTGATTTCAAATATTTTTTGCTTGATTGTTTACATTTTACAATCTTTCCTTTAATTTGGATATGACTTTAGTATACATAATTCTGTACTTCAATTTATAAGATTTCCGTCTTGTTGTGTAGGAACTAATGAAATAAAAATTGAATTCATATTGAAAAACTTTTTAGTTTGCAAGCTGAGAAAATATTGCTTCAAATCGACAGCAACAGATGACTGATAAAAAAATATAACCAAAAATGCTCAAGCAATTTTAAAGAAATATTCAAAACAATTCATTTTATATCATTTGTGCAGTTTTGATAAACTCAGCCAATTTATTTATTCATTATTTTAATACCCTCCACCATAGGATGGGGGCATACTAATTTCGTCATTCTGTTTGTAACACCTCGAAATATGCGTCTGAGACCCCATAAAGTATATATATTCTTGATCGTCGTGATATTTTAAGTCGATCTAGTCATGTCCGTCCGCCCGTCTGTCCGTCCTATCTGTCGAAAGCAGGCTAACTTTCGAAGAAGTAAAGCTAGCCGCTTGAAATTTTGCACTAATAACTTTCATTAGTGTAGGCCGGTAGGGATTGTAAATGGGCGAAATCGGTCCATGCTTTGATATAGCTGCCATATAAACCGATCTTGGGTCTTCACTTCTTGAGCCTCTAGAGGGCGCAATCCTTGTCCGATTTGACTGAAATTGTTTTGGTACCACTTTCAACATCTGTTCTAAGTATGGTTCAAATAGGTCTATGTTTTGATATAGCTACCATATAAACCGATCTTGGATAATGACCTCTTGAACCAATAGAGCGCGTAATTCTCATCCGATTCGGCTGAAATTATGCATAAGGTGTTTTGTTATGACTTCCGATAACTGTGCTAAGTATGGCGTAAATCGGTACATAACCTGATATAGCTGCTATCTAAACCGATCTGAGATCTTGACTACTTGAGCCTTTAGAGGGCGCAATTCTTATCCGATTGGACTGAAATTTTGCAAGTTTTGTTTTGGTATCACTTCCAACAACTGCACTAAGTATGGTTCAAATCGGTCCATGTTTTGATACAGCTGCCATATAAGCCGAGCTTGGGTCTAGACTTCTTGAGCTGTTAGAGGGTTAAATTTTTATTCGATTTGGTTATAATTTTGCATGTGGTGTTTTGGTATCACTTCCAACAACTGTGCTAAGTATGGTGTAAATCGGTTCATAACCTGGTATAGCTGCAATATAAAACTATCTTGGATCTTGAGTTCTTGAGCCGCTAGAGGGCGCAATTGTAATCCGATTTGGCTGAACTTTTGCATGAGGTGTTTTGGTGTCACTTTCAACAAATTTTGCATGAAGTGTTTTAGTGTCACTTCCAACATCTGGGCTAAGTATGGTTCAAATCGGTTCTTAACCTGTTATATCTGCTATATAAACCGATCTTGGTTCTTGAACCGCTAGAGGTCGCAGTTCTCATCCGATTTTGGCTTTATTGCATGAGGTGTTTTGTTATGACTCCAACAACTGTGTCAAGTATGGCGCAAATCGGTACATAACCTAATATAGCTGCCATATGAACCGATCTGGGATATTGACTTTTTGAGCCTTTAGAGGTCGAAATCCTAATCTCTTAACTCTAGGCTAGCAGTTTTAAACAAAATAATCTAAAATCCTTAAGAATGCTCGTATATAGACATATGCAATTTTTTACAGGATTCCAACATCTTCGGACATTCTAAGTTAGCATTGAGAGAATAGCCCTAAGGCCTAGTGTTAAGAATTTGAATTAGAACGACAAAGCTATTGCTTGTGTGTTTGGGGATTTCCTCTCAAGACATTGTTTTTTGTGGCTATAGAATGTGACAATGTATCATTTGTTGCTGATTTTTATTTTATTTTTAATATTTTAAGCACTTTGAACAAGTTGTGCAAATATTGCCTAAGCATTCACTTATTTGACGTCATTAAAGGCAAAGCCAGACAATGTTTAATACTCTATTGTTTCCAGTAAATAAGAATTGTGGGTAATATAGCGCTAGAAGTATAGCGTGTCTTAAAGCAAACACAAACGTGTGGCATCCGAGGGAAACCAAATGATTTATTTCATGTGGTAAATAAGAGTTTTTGAAAGATATATTTATACCCTCACGAAACGTGGTCCAGAACGCCAAAAACAGAAAGAGATAGAAATGAATGAAAGAAAAAATAAACTTATCGACAGCACACAGTTAACCAACTCCGTATGGTAGTAATAACGATAAGTACCGTTTGGTATTACATTTATTACCAAACAAGAATTGGTTTTAATTCCTGTTGCTGGCTTTAGTATAAAACCGGGATTGTGTTAATACCATTCTTGGAATGACTTGAACTTTCTACCACCGATTGCAAATAATCCTCATTTTATTTCCCTTTCGAGACGAGCTTAATGATCGAAGAATATTTTCCAACGGAAAAGTGGAGTCAGAAAATATCACAACACCAACCTTGTTAAGGAGGCCATCATAGGCCTCCTTAACAAGGTAAAAAGGCTGATAAAATAAGTACGACACTAACCAAGCTCGGAACCCCGTCTGCAAACAGACGAGATTGTCTTTACGTTTTCGCAATTAAGGCGACCTACGTAAGTACAATCTATCAACTTACGGCTCTGGAAGCCATCTAAAAGTATTCGATGATGATCTCCTTAACCAAGAGTTCGAAATGCACCACACTAAGGTTGGTGCTGTGATATCTCCTGGCTTTATGTTTTCATTGCAAAAATTGTACGATCATTAACCCCGATCGCCCTGGCATTGCCTATGGCAACGCAAACATTTTGATGAGTTTTTCGCAGTATTTTGTCTACAAAAATGCAATGGTTTTGTAGAAGGCATTGTAGAATATTTCAGTTCATTCGCATAAGAATTGCGCTTTGTAAGGGCTCAAGAAGCAAAATCGGGAGATAGATTTATATGGGAGCTGTATCAAGTTATTGATCGATTCAGGCCATATTTGACACGTATGTTAAAGGTCATGAGAGAAGCTATTGTACAAAATTTCTGCCAAATCGGATGAGAATTGCGGCCTCTAGAGGTTCAAGAAGTCAAGATCTCAGATCGGTTTAGATAACAGCTATATCAGGTTATGTACCGATTTGCGCCATACTTAGCACAGTTATTGGAAGTCATAACAAAACATCTCATGCAAAATTTCAGCCATATCGGATGAGAATTGCACGCTCTATTGGCGCAAGAAGTCATGATATAAGATCGGTTTATATGACAGCTACACCAGATTACGAACCGATTTGAATCATACATAACACAGTTTTGAAATTGATACCAAAACATCACGTGCAAAACTTCAGTCAAATCGGACGAAAAATGCGCCCTCTAGAGGCTCATGAAGTCAACACCCAAGATTGGTTTATATGGCAGCTATATAAAAATATGGACCGATTTGAACCATACTTAGCGCAGTTGTTGAGAGTGATACCAAAACACCACGTGCAAAAATTTAGTCAAATCAGACGAGAATTGCGCCCTCTAGAGGCTCAAGAAGTCAAGACTCAAGATAGGTTTATATGGCAGCTATATCAAAACATGGACCGATTTAAAACATACTTAGCGCAGATGTTGAAAGTGATACCAAAACAATTTCAGTCAAATCGGACGAGGATTGCGCCCTCTAGAGGATCAAGAAGTCAAGACCCAAGATCGGTTTGTATGGCAGCTATATCTAAACATGGACCGATTTGAACCATACCTAGCGCAGTTGTTGGAAGTAATACCAAAACACCACGTGCAAAATTGAAGTCAAACCTGACGAGAATTGCGCCCTCTAGAGGATCAAGAAGTCAAGACTCAAGATCGGTTTATATGGCAGCTATATCAAAACATGGACCAATTTGAACCATACTTAGCACAGATGTTGAAAGTGATACCAAAACAATTTCAGTCAAATCGGACGAGGATTGCGCCCTCTAGAGGCTCAAGAAGTCAAGACTTAAGATCGATTTATATGGCAGCTATATCAAAACATGGACCGATATGACCCATTTACAATCCCAACCGACCTACACTAATAAGAAGTATTTGCGCAAAATTTCCAGCGGCTTGCTTTACACCTTCAAAAGTTAGCGTGCTTTCGACAGACAGACTGACGGACGGACATGGCTAGATCGACATAAAATGTCACGACGATCAAGAATATATATACTTTATGGGGTCTCAGACGAATATTTCGAGTAGTTACAAACAGAATGACGAAATTAGTATACCCCCATCCTATGGTGGAGGGTATAAAAATCGATAAAATAGAAATTTATCAAAAAGTTTTCGGCGATTCGTGTTATGCTCGCCTCGAAAGAGAAATACAAAAGGAATAATAAGATTAAATTATCTTCGCCTCAAAAAATCAAAAAAATATGTCAGTATTTGAAGGCTACAGAGTGATTACAACAGACGGACGGACAGACAAACGGACATCGTTAAATCTTCTTAGAATTTTACGACGATCCGAAATATATATACTTTTGTAGGGTCGGAAATTGATATTTCGATGTGTTGCAAACGGAATGACTAAATGAATATCCCCCTTATCCTACGGTGGTGGGTATAAAAAGTATGAGGACGCATTTTTACTCATTTATAAGTCTCAGTCTATCTTACGTATAATAAAACTCAAAATAAATTCTTGTATTCGATCTGTTTCCATATGTTGCCTTAAATCCCACAGTTTGATAGCCTCTATTCATCAGGATTGCCCTATTGTTAGATTTGTGGCTCGTGAAAGAATGTTTGCACAAATGTTAGGAATGTCTTCATACTTCTATAAATGTTTAATATTTTTGTGAGAAATCATCTATCAATCTAAACAGACATTAGTTCCAATCGCTTGCTTTCAAAAGTTCATGCTAATGAAAGGGAACTCAATGTATGGTTTAAGGTCATTAAAAAAACAAAACTAAAATCGATTTAAGAAATGTTTGGAGGGAATATTAGGGACTTATTCCGGCGATTATTGGTATCTTAGTCTATGATTCTAAATACCATTGTTCGAATCTTGGCGGTAACTTCAACAGTATTCTTAACTGGATTTTTTATTATCCCCGCTCTACACTGCAAGAAAAATTTAGACCAAACGTGCCTATTTCGATACCTAACTGTTTTGCTATCAAAACAATACCGCCTGGTAAGGATAAACTGTCGTTGCTCTTCAACGCTATCGTGCTGGCTACGCCTCCAGTCTGTCGAAAGAGTATGAACAATGGGAGGCCCAGAAACTATAAGAGCGCAGAAGAAGGACCCTAACATGGCACCAAAACATCTGCTAATTGTGTGTTTGTCTATGTCCGATCTGCCTGTATGTCTGACAGTTTCTTTTCTGAAATCAATAGAAACCTTTCTTTCTTATGACATTCATTTGTATGTTTGACTGGATTGAATTAATACCAAATGCTATTAAAAACAAGTAAAGAGGCGTTAAGTTTGGCCGGGCCGAACTTTGGATACCCACCACCTCGGGTTTATATGTAAACTACCTTTCGCCATAAGCCGGTGAAAAGTGCATAATTTATGCCCCCATAGGCGCTTTATCGAAGTATGGTCCGATTTTGACCACATTTGACACGGATATTGAGTGGCCTAACAAGTACAAGTCATTGTTAAATTTTGTAGAACAAAATATTGGTCATTTTGGTAGCCATATCCAAATATAGAACGATCTGAACCATATACGACACGGATGTCGAAAAGCCTAACATAAGTCACTGTGTCAAATTTCAGCGAAAACGGATTATAAATGTGCTTTTTTTGGCGCAAAGACTTTAAATCGAGAGATCGGTCTATATGGCAGCTATATCCAAACCTGGACCGAACTGGGTCTAATTGAAAAAAGTTGTCGAAGAGGACAATTCGGGACAATAAATGCGCTTTGAATGGGCCCACTACCTTAAATCGAGAGATCGGTCTATATGGCAGCTATATTAAAATCTGGACCGATCTGTTCCAAATTGAGGAAGTATGTCACAGGGACTAACACAACTAACTGTCCCAAATTTCAGCGAAATAGGACAATAAATGCGCTTTTTATGACCCCAAGGCTTTAAATCGAGAGATCGGTCTATATGGCAGCTATATCCAAATCTGGACCCATCTGAGCCATATTGCACAACTATATCGAGAGGCTCAATTTAACTCACTGTACCAAATTTCGGAGACATCGGACAATAAATGCACTTTTTATAGGCCCAAAACCTTAAATCGAGAGATCGGTCTATATGGAAGCTATATCCAAATCTGAACCGACCAAATAGAGATAGGATTTCAAAGGGCCTCACACAACTCACTGTCCCAAATTTCGGCCAAATAGGACAATAAATGTGTTTTTTATGGGACCAAGACCTTAAATCGAGAGATCGGTAGATATATGGCAGCTATATCCAAATCTGAATCGATCTGAGCCAAATTAAAAAATAATGTTGAAGGGCCTAACGCAACTCACTGTCCCAAACTTCGGCAAAATTGGACCATAAATGCGCTTTTTATGGCCCCAACCGATCTGTTCCAAATTGAGGAAGGATGTCAAAGGACCTAACACAACTCACTGTCCCAAATTTCGGCGAAATCGGGTAATAAATTTCGCTTTAATGGGCCTAAGACCCTTAATCGGCTAATTGGTCTATATGACATCTATATCCAAATCTTAACCGATCTGCGCCAAGTTGAAGAAGAATGTCGAAGGGACTAACATAACTCTCTGTCCCAAATTTCAGTAAAATCGGATAGTAAATGTGGCTTGTATGAGCCTAAGATCGTAAATCGACGGATCGGTCTATATGGGGGCTATTTCAAGATATTGTCGGATATAGCCCATCTTCAAACTTAACAAGCTTATGAACAAAAACAAGTAAAAGCGTGCTAAGTTCGGCCGGGCCGAATCTTATATACCCTCCACCATGGAGCGCATTTGTCGAGTTATTTTCCCGACATCTCTTCTTAGGCAAAAAGTGATATAAGAAAAGATTTGCTCTGCTATTAGAGCGATATAAAGATATGATCCGGTTTAGACCACAATTATATTATATGTTGGAGACCTGTGTAGAATGTCAGCCAATTCGAGTAAGAATTGCGCCCTTTGGGGGCTCAAGAACTAAAATAGAGAGATCGATTTATATGGGAGCTGTATCGGGCTATAAACAGATTCAGACCATAATAAACACGTATGTTGATAGTCAAGAGAGGATCCATCGTACAAAATTTCAGGCAAATCGGATAATAATTGCGACTTCTAGAGGCTCAAGAAGTCAAGATCCAAGATCGGTTTATATGGCAGCTATATCAGGTTATGAAGCGATTTAAACCTTATTTGACACAGTGGTTTAAAGAAAAAATAAAAAACGTCATGCAAAATTTCAGCCAAATCAGATAGGAATTGCGCCCTCTAGAAGCTCAAGAAGTTAAGTCCCCAGATCTGTTTATATGGCAGCTATATCAGGTTATGAACCGATTTAAACCATACTTGACACAGTTGTTGGATATCGTAACAAAACACGTCGTGCAAAATTTCATTCCAATCGGATAAAAATTGCGCACTCTAGAGGCTCAAGAAGTCAAAACCCCAGATCGGTGTATATGGCAGCTATATCAGGTTATGAACCGATTTGAACCATACTTGGCACAGTTGTTGGATATCATAACAAAACACGTCGTGCAAAATTTCATTCTAATCGGATAAGAATTGCGTACTCTAGAGGCTTAAGAAGTCAATACCCAAGATCGGTTTATATGGCAGCTATATCAGATTGTGAACCGATTTGAACCATATTTGGCACAGTTGTTGGATATCATAACAAAACACGTCGTGCAAAATTTCATTTAAATCGGATAAGAATTGCGCACTCTAGAGGCTCAAGAAGTCAAGACCCAAGATCGGTTTATATGGCAGCTATATCAAAACATGGACCGATATGGCCCATTTACAATACCAACCGGCCTACACTAATAAGAAGTATTTGTGCAAAATTTCAAGAGGCTAGCTTTACTCCTTCCGAAGTTAGCGTACTTTCGACAGACAGACGGACGGACGGACGGACATGGCTAGATCGACATAAAATGTCACGACGATCAAGAATATATATACTTTATGGGGTCTCAGACGAATATTTCGAGTAGTTACAAACAGAATGACGAAATTAGTATACACCCCATCCTATGGTGGAGGGTATAAAAAGAATCTGTGCAAAATTTCAGCTCAATATCTCTATTTTCAAAGACTGTAGCGTGATTTAAACAGACAGACGGACGGATATGGCTATATCGTCTTATATTTTTACGCTGATCAAGAATATATATACTTTATAGGGTCGGAAATGGATATTCGTTGCAAATGGAATTACAAAATGAATATGCCCCTTCGGTGGTGGGTATAACAAGTAGAACTGTGTTCGGCCGGGCCGAACCAGCAATAATTAAAGCTTCTAGAAACCGAACAAGGATGATCGAGAGATCGCTTTATAAGGGAGCTATATCAAGTTATAGACTGATTTAGACCGTACTAGGCGCAGTTATTGGAAGTCGTAAAAGAACACTGCATGCAAAATTTCTGGCAAATCGGACAAAAATTGTGGCTTGTAAGGGCTCAAGAAGTCAAATTGGGAGATCGGTTTATATGGAAGCAATATCAGGTTATAGACCGATTTGTTCCTGGTGCGGAAGTCATAACAGAAAACTATATGCAAACTTTTAGCCAAATCGGACAAACGTTTAAGCTTGTAAGGGCTTATCGGGAGATCGGTTTATATGGGAACTATATCTAAATCTGAACCGATATGGCCTAATCCCCAACGACCTGCATCTACATTAAGTATCTGATCAAAATTTCAAGCGGTTAGCTTTACGCGTTCGACAGCTATTGTGATTTCGACATGGTTAGATCAACTCAGAATTTCGAGACGATCAAGAATGTATATACTTTATGGGGTCTTAGATCAATATTTCGATGTGCTTCAAACGGAATGACTAGATTAGTATAGCCGCATCCTATAATGGTGGGTATAAAATTGCGGCTTTGGTGGGCCTTAAACCTTAAATCCTCAAATCGCTCTATATGGTGGCTATATCAAGTTATATTTAGGAGCTTTAAACAAGCAACCCTATAGCATAGAGTGGATTATAAAAACGTGTTCATAGGCAAATATTCTATTTGTTCAAAGCTGGATGCTTAGCAGTATTCCCATAATAACCATATTCCAGTTTTAGCAAATATTTGATGTCTCTGTGAAAACACATATCACATTTCGACATGAGTAACGTCATAACAAACATTTGGAAATATTTGTATGCACGGTTTAAAATTCTGACTAAAACAGAGCAACGCAAATTCCACAACAATTCAAAATCGAATTTTCATATCTACTCTATTGTCGGTAACTTGAAGCGTTCCACAATTATGGACAAGTAAAACAATTGAACCCTCCTATCTGCCTACCGAAAATTTCCAAAACACTATATCGCTGAGTTAATCGGATTCTGTCGTTTTTCAGACTATACGGAACAAACAAACCGAGTCCCATATATCCGTGATTGGCTAATGTGCCCTTTTCGGACGTTTTTGTGGGGGTTGAGTGACCCCTAATCTTCGACATGAATTTGTAGGCCAGATTCGTTATCTACTCCCCCATACTTTTCATTTGATACCCATATTGCCTTTATCGGTTCACTTTTGATTTTGGGTGGTATTTTTGGGGTAACGGTGGAGAGTCCGCCCCCTTCTGTTATCAATAAATTATAAAGCCTTTTCCTACCTCCTGACAATATTCGTAATCTACTCCGGAAAACCTTTAATTTGAGTCCCATATCGTATGATAATCAAATTAACCCATTTGTATGGGGTTTTGGGGCTGGGGCGGCCCCCCAGGTACTTGAACCCAACTTTAGATATAAAATTCGTACTCTACTCTGGAATACCTTTCATTTGAATCCCATATTGTCCCGATAGGTTCACTTTTATTTTTGGGTAGTACTTTAGGGGTAAGGGGTAGGGTCCGCCCCCCTCCCGATATCAAAAAATTATATACCCTATGTTTCCTTCCTACACAATGTCTGAAAATTTCAAGGTAATCGGTTCAGCCGTTTTTGAGTATATACGGAACAAATAAACACAAATTGAATTTTATATATAAGATCTTTCGGACAAAAGGAGACATGTCATGATCATTAAAAGTCCTACAAAAATTTAATATTTCTGGCAAATCGGATAATAATTGCGCCCTATAGAGTCCCATTAGTCAAATTTGAAGATCGTCTTTAATTCCGGCTATATCGGGTAGGCCACCGTGTCTCAGAGGTTAGCATGTCGGCATATGAGTCTGAATATCTGGGTTCAAGTCTCGGCGTGAAAATCAGAAAAGAAACATTTAGCGGTGGTTTTCCCCTTACTAATGCTGGCAACATTTGTGAGGTATCGTGCCAAAAATCGTGCCAAAATATCCCCTGTCACATCTGTTGAAGGTCATAGCTAAACTCTTTGTGCAAAATTTTAGTTGAATTTCAATTCCGTGATAAGATGACTTCAAGTCGGCTTAAGCTACCCATTTAGCTTTAGCTTCATATAGTAACAAAGCGTTCGCACAGAACAAACCGAGCACTTGGGTGAAATTCTTTAAAAATATATAAATTTAGTCCCAATTTTCAGTCTGAAGCGAATAATTTTGCAAAATGGTCATCAAGGGCTTCTTAAATTTGACTTTGTTTCTATTGCTAATAAATTTTGCTCGTACCAATGGCACAGCGGCTAATATGACTCGTATTGTGGGCGGAAAAGTAAGTTTTATTGGGAATAATCAATATATGGTGAGAGTTCTACGTGATAACTCTTTCATTTGTGGAGGGGCATTGCTGAACCGCAATTTTGTACTTTGTGCTGCTCACTGTGTTGTAAGTGTTGGCCCAGGCCGACTGACCATTGTTGGAGGGGTTAACACAGCCTCCCAGCGAGGTGTTCGCCGGAGGGTACAGAAAATCATAAGGCCCAGATCATTTTCGATGACCAATATGAACAATGACGTGGCTGTGTTCAAGCTAAGGAGACCGATGGTTGGTCCCAAAATAAGTTATATACCTCTTTACAATGGAAGATTAAGGAGGGGTATGCGCTTGAAAGTTTCCGGCTGGGGTCTCAGAAGTGAATTAGCCAATGCTCCTGCACGACATCTGCGATCTGTGATTGTGCCGGTGCTTGCTCATAGCAGATGTGTACAGCAGTATCAAAGCTTTATCCCCATAACGAGAACAATGTTTTGTGCAGCCAAGGCAGGTGTAAAAGACTCCTGCTCAGGAGATTCGGGCGGTCCGGCCGTATACAGGCGACAATTGGTGGGCATCGTCTCATATGGATATGGCTGTGCACGAAGAAACTTTGCTGGTGTTTATACCAAAGTTGGAGCAGTAAGAAGTTTCATACGGAATGCTTTGAGACAGTAGAAATAAGTGAATTTTATTGAATATTCTATGCTATAAAATAAATAATTTAAGAAATTAAAAAATATATTTGTTTGTTTTAATTGAAGGCAGAATACGAAGACAAAGGTAAACGATTTGAGTAGGAACCGCACCAGAATGCAATATTGATCTTTACCGTCTCGGTGCAGTTTTAGTGCCTTTCCATATATGTAAAGTGCGATTTTTTAGCTATTATCTTTTTGGCCATACTGGTTTAAACAGCTCACGCACGTTTCGTGTGTTGTTTCATTGTCAAACATCTTCAGTTTTGTCTATAATTTTATCATAAATTGTCTTACAAGCAAACAACACTTGCAAATTACTGAATTTTATTATCCACATTCGAGTTCTGTTAAGAAAGTTCATCGCGCGACGAAGCCCATTGAGCGACGAAGCTTATTTTTGGCTCAATGGGTACGATTTTGGAGTAAAGATCAGCCAGAAGCATTGCAAGAGCTACCAATGCATCCAGAAAAAGTCACAGTTTGGTGCGGTTAATGGGCTGGCGACATCATTGGACCGTACTTCTTCAGAGATGATGCGAATCGTAACGTGACTCTGAATGGTGTGAGCTACCGTGAGATGATATCCATTTTTTTGTCGAAATGCAAGAAATTGACTTACATGACTTGTGGTTTCAACAAGACGATGCCACATACCACACAGCAAGCGTAACAATGGACTTATCGAGAGGCGAGTTCGTTGAACATTTTATTTAATTTAACGCCTTTAGACTATTTTTTGTGGGGCTATGTTAACGTTCATGTCTACACAGACAAGTCCGCTTCAATTGACGCAATGGAAGACAACATTAAGGCATTTACTCGTGAGATACCGGCCGAAATGTTGGAAAGTGTATGCCAAAATTGGACTAAGCCAATGGACCATTTTATGAGCAATAATGGTCCAATATTGACCGGGAGGGGGGGCGGACCCTCCCCCTTACCCCAAAAGTACTACCTTAAAATAAAAGTGGACCGATCGGAACAATATGGGATTCAAATGAAAGGTATTCTAGAGTAGAGTACGAATTTCATAATAAAAGTAGGGTCCAAGTACATGGGGGGCCGCTCCAGCCCCAAAACCCCTTCAAATAGGTTTATTTGACGTTCATGACAATATGGGACTCAAATGAAGGGTATTCGAGAGTAGATTTCGAATATGGTCTGGAAAGAATAGGAATAGGCTCTACAATTTATTGATAACGGAAGGGGGCGGGCCCTCAACTGTTACCCCAAAATCACCACCCAAAATCAAAAGAGGACCGATAAAGACAATATGGATATCAAATGAAAAGTATGCGGGAGTACATAACGAATCTGGCATACAAAATCAGGTCGAAATATAGGGAATCACACTACCCCTCAAAGACGCCATAAGACCCATTATGATTATATGATTGTGTACGTTTGTCTGGAGGGAAACATAGGCAATATAGTTTTTAGATATTGGGTGAAGGAGGACCCTCCCCCATACCCCAAAAACGCCCCCCATATCCGAAAGTGGTCCGATGGGCACAATAAGGGAATCAAATGAAAGGTATTGGAGGCCAAAAAACTAATATGGTATAAAAATTTGGGTCCAAGTACCCAGCTGGACTCCCCACCAACCCCAAAACTCCTCTTGACAGATATATTCGAAGTTCATGTAAATATGGGACTCAAATGAAAAGTATTAGGCAGTAGATTACAAATATAGCACAAAACATTAGCCGACCATGGCTATATGGGACTCAAATGAAAGGTATTAGGGAGTAGATTTGGAATATGACATTAAAATTTGCGTTCAAGTCTAGGTGGCGCTTTTCCTCCTAAAGATACGTCAAATGGGTTATTTGACCTATTATGGCAATATGGGACTTAAATGAAAGATATTTGAGAGTAGAAAATTAATTTGATATCCAATTTTGGAGCCAAGTGTTTTGGGTCCACCCTCTAAACTGAACTTCATTTCCGTTGAGGATAAAGAACGAATTTGATATCTATTTTCAGTGCAAAGTGCCAGTGGCCGCCCCAGCCCCAAAACACTCTCCAAACGGTTCATATTTATCGGCTATGCCAATATGGAGCTCAAATTAAAGGGATTTGGAAGTGCAGCACGAATTTGATATCCATATTTGAGTTCCCCTAATGAGAACATTACCCTAAGGACGAACATTACTACCAGGAATCGAGAAGGGCAAATTCTCACACATCAGTGAGTGCTTTCCGACTCAAGTTTAAACTCAATGATAAGAGACCTTTTTTAATAGCCCAGTCCGAAAGGCGTCCCGCAGTGCGACACCTTTGGGGAAATTTTTTTAAATGACCATGCATGGTACTGTACGTCGCAAAAGTCGGCAACATTAAGAGAAGATAAACACCGCTTTGTCCGATGTTATCGCCAGGATTCGAACGTGTACAGCCTCATAGGCTACAATGGCACGAATTCGATATCCGCATTCAGGGCGAAGTGTCCCCAACCTAAAAAGATATTAGAGAGTTAAAGAAGGCGCAGCGGAGCGGGCCCGGTTCTGCTAGTTATGTATATATATTTCTGACAGTCGCAAAATCTAACATAATCTTGCCATGTCCGTCCGTCCGTCTGCCTGTTGGAATCACACTGCAACTTTTAAAAATGGAGATTTAAAGCTGAAATTTTGCACAGATTCTTTTTTCCCATTGGCAGGTTAAATTCGAAAATGAGCTATATCGGACTATATCTTGATATAGCCCCATTAAAAAACCATAATTATCCGATTTCGCTAAAAATTACTCACCCTTTCTCCCTAGTAGGAGAGACTCAAGAGAATAATTATTCGGTACACGAATAATCGGTTCCGGCTATCGAAGCACTTTTGCAGTTAAAGAGTTTTTGGTTTTACAAATTTAAACTCAATGTCAACGGACCTCCATTTTATAGCAGAGTCCGAACGGCGTGCCGCATTCGAATTATTGACTTCTTAAAGATGTTCTATGCACCGCTTCTAAAACCCCTTCAAAATATACGTTTTAGTCTATGAGCAACAAACACTAACCTTTCATTATAATACATATACCGACCAGCTTTACAAACACCCACTGCAATGCCATAGTTTTCAAGGTTAGGCAGATGGTTTTCAAGAAAACAAATGTTCAATGCTATTTCCAGAAGAAAAATATCTGCAATTCAAAAATCAAGAAGGTCACTGAAAGTTATTTTTTTTTGCTAAATTGGATTATTTTCAACACTAGGCTACAGTACCCTCTAACAGTTTTGAAGCTTTTTAGATGCAATATGTCTGTCCGTCCACAAACTTTTCTACCTATTGACCAACTGTTTGCTGTAACTGTGGTTCATTTGTGATTGGAGTAAGGTTATGTTTGATTGAGTGAAATATGGTTATGTTTTGGTATTACTGCCAAGTCAAGTCATGTTGACTTCTTAAAATTTGTATTAAGTACGCTCGGAATCGATTTGAACAAATTATTGAACTGAACAAATTACTATTTTCATCTTCCCAACTCTGTACACCATCTATTAGGTTGCCCAATAAGTAATTGCGGATTTTTTAAAAGAAAGTAAATGCATTTTTAATAAAACTTAGAATAAACTTTAATCAAATATACTTTTTTTAAACTTTTTTCCTAAAGCAAGCTAAAAGTTACAGCTGATAACTGACAGAAGAAAGAATGCAATTACAGAGTCACAAGCTGTGAAAAAATTTGTCAACGTCGACTATATGAAAAACCCGCAATTACTTTTTGGGCAATCATATTGCTCTCATATGAAGAGATCTCACCGTTTTTATTCCCACCACTATAGGATGAGGGATATACTAATCAAGTAATTACGTTTGTAACACCTCGAAATATTCGTCTAAGACCCCATAAAGTATATATTCTCGATCGTCTCTTCATTCTGACTCGATCTAGCCATGCCCGTCCGTCCGTCTGTCAAAATCACGATGGAGGTCGAAAGCTTAAAGCTAGCCGCTTGAAATTTTGCACTGATAATTAGTATCGATGTAGGTCGTTGGGACTTGCAAATTGGCCATATCGGTTCAGATTTCGATATAGCTCCCACATAAACAGATTTCCATATAGCTCCCACATAAACCGATTTCCATATATGACCCCTGGAAGCCGCAATTTTAGTGCGAGTTGGCTGAAATTTTGCATGCGGTGTACTGTTATGACTTCCAACATTTGTGTTAAGTATGGTCTAAATCGGTCTTTAACCTGATATAGCTCCCATATCTCCCGATTTGACTTCTTGCATCGAGTGTATGTATTCTTCAAGTATATATATTCTTGATCGTAAAGATTGAGAATATATATACCGTGTCCGTCCATCTGTCCGACGTCAGTCTGTCGAAAGCACGCTAACTTACGAAGGAGTAAAGCTAGCCGCTTGAAATTTTGCATAAATACTTTTTGTTAGTGTAGGTCGGTTGGGATTGTAAATGGGCCAAATCGGTCAATGTTTTGATATAGCTTCCATATAAACCGATCTTGGGTCTTGACTTCTTGAGCCTCTAGAGGGCGCTATTCTCGTCCGATTTGACTGAAACTTTGCACGTGGTGTTTTGGTATTACTTCCAACAACAGCGCTTAGTGTGGTTCAAATCGGTCCATGTTTTGATATAGCAGCTATATAAACCGATCTTTGGTCTTGACTTCTTGAGCCTCTAGAGGACACAATTCTCATCCGATTTGGCTGAAATTTTGCATATGGTGTTTTATTATGACTTTCAAAAAATGTGCTAAGTATGATGCAAATTCGTTCATAACTTGATATAGCTGCCATATAAACCGATCTGGGATCTCGACTTCTTGAGCCTCTAGAGGGCCCAATTCTCATCCGATTTGGCAGAAAACTTGTACAACGGCTTCTCTCATGACCTTCAACATGCGTGTTAAATATGGTCTGAATCGATCAATAGCTTGATACTGCTCCCATATAAACCTATTTCCGGATTTTGCTTCTTAAGCCCCTACAACGCGCAATTCTTATCCGAATGAACAGAAATATTACCCAATGACTTCTACAATGTTCAGCATTCATTTATGGTCCGAATCGGACTATAACTTGATATAGCTCCAATAGCATAACAGTTGTTATTCAATTTTCTTTGTTTGCCTAAAAAGAGATACTGCGCATAGAACTCGACAAATGCGATCCATGGTGGCTCGGCCGAACTTAGCACGCTCTTAATTGTTTTTTTTTTTTCATCCATACATGTGTTTTAGCTTAAACCAAAATCTCACTGTAGGCTAGTGTTACTCTTATTTTCAAAAATATTATAGTGCACTAAATCTATTTATACAATTGTTTTTGAAATACAAAAGAATTTCGAATAGTATTGGATCGATATGCAAGTTTCAGTGACAGGGGGACCATCATATGTGTTTTGTATAAATACAGTAGCTCTACGGACTTTTCTGCATAGAGGTAATAAAAATGTTCTCAAAATCATCTGCGTATTTTATACTGGTTGCACTAGTTATTCATTCTGCGTTGGATCCTGGTGTTATGGGTGCTGCAAGTAATAAGGCCAAAAAGAAGGCGGCCCGCATTGTTGGTGGTAATGCCAACGTCGTGAGGAACTTCCCCTATATAGTACAATTATACCGCAATGGCAACTTCATTTGTGCCGGAACAGTGATATCCCAGCGTCACATATTAACAGCCGCCCATTGTGTAATGAATGACAATGTACCTTCGGCACTCACTGTTGTTGCTGGCGCCGGTCGATTGGGTGATGCCGGAACAAGTAGCAGAGTGAGCAAAATTATAAGACCGCGAAATTTCTCTCTGCAAAATATGGAAAACGATGCGGCTGTACTTAGAACGGCTCGTCCCTTGGTCGGACGAAACATTAGACGCATCCGCTTGTGTAACGCCGACCTTAGACAGGGTATGGTGATGAGAGTGAGCGGCTGGGGTGCTCGCAGTGAAAATAGGCCAGCACCTTCACGTCGTTTGCGTGTTATTAAGGTGCCGGTGGTTGCCAGGGCCACTTGCAGTTCGCAATATAACGGTGTAACCACACTTACCAATACCATGTTTTGTGCAGCGAAACGAGGTAAGGATTCCTGTTTTGGTGACTCAGGAGGACCAGCAGTGCGTAATGGTCGCGTCTGTGGTATTGTTTCGTTTGGAAATGGCTGTGCCCGCACAAATTACCCCGGTGTCTATACCGATGTTACGCGTATGAGAAGTTTTATTAACCAGGGCTTGGCACAGTAAGGAACACCATACTTTTTATGTAGGATAGACAGAATTTACAATACCATAATGTGAAGTAGAGAATAAGGAGCAGAAAATATCTAAATACATCAAAATTTAAACAAGTAAAAACTAGTTCAACTCGGCGATGGATGACGTTATGTGGCAGTTATATCTAAATATGTTCTCATAAATAAATCACTCAAGACCTTGATATGGAAGATCGGTCCAATGACAACAATATACAAGTCTGGTTCACTCTAGCCAATTTTTATTATGGCTACGGGCCAACAAAAACTCACGGTTCCAAAGTTCATCGAAAATTGGGATAGTGCTCATTTTATGGGCTCAATCGGGATGGCAATAGGTCTTTTTCGGCACGAATGTCGAGAGGTTTCATATATCTTACACTTTGAATTTCTCAAACATGTTTACTATTAGGTATCCAAATCAAAGAAACGGGTTGCAATGATTGTATGGCTACGTTTTTCTAAAGTGAATATTTAATGGTATTTATACCCTACACCCCCACTATGATAGATGGTATTATAACTTTGTACATTTGTTTGCAACGCAAAGAAGGAGAAGAATTAGATCCATTGATAAGTATACCAACAGGCATGGACTCACTTCCAGGTTTGATTTAGCTATGTCCGTCTGTCTGTCCATGAATTCTTGTGGTCAAGGTATAGGTCGCATTGTTGTTTTGGTCCAAGGACGAACGTAGCTACAATTTTCGCCCAATCTATACAAAATTTTGCGTGCAGCTTCAACACGCGTGGAAAATTTCATCAAAATCGAATTAGATATAGCTCTCGTATATACCTTTGATGCCATATGGCCTTTTTATTGCCAAAATTAACTTTTGCTTGAGATGCTTATTATGACGACCCGACAAGTAGACAAGATTTCTTCAAAATCGGTATAGATATTGATATAGCTCCTGTATACATATATCTTTTATCCGATATGGCTCTTTAAGACTGTTGAAGCACAAGTTTGGTCCAATCTTAAAAAAAAAACAGTAAGGAAAGGCAAAAGTCGGGCGGAGCCGACTATATAACACCCTACATCACCGAGTCTTAATGCATACTACTTTTAATACATGAAACCTGTGTTGAAATCTAGTCAGACTTTTAATTTTTATACCTTCCACCATAGGATGGGGGTATACTAATTTCGTCATTCTGTTTGTAACTACTCGAAATATTCGTCTCAGACCCCTTAAAGTATATATACTATTGATCGTCATGATATTTTATGTCGATCTAGCCATGTCCGTCCGTCTGTCCGTCTGTCCGTCTGCCCGTCTGTCCGTCCGTCCGTCTGTCCGTCCGTCCGTCTGTCCGTCCGTCCGTCTGTCCGTCCGTCCGTTCGTCTGTCCGTCCGTCCGTCTGTCTATCGAAAGCATGCTAACTTTCGAAGGAGTAAAGCCAGCCGCTTGAAATTTTGCACAAATACTTTTTATTAGTGTAGGTCGGTTGGGATTCCATATCGTGTCCATATTTTGATAAAGCTGCCATATAAACCGAACTTGGGTCTTGATTTCTTGAGCCTCTAGAGGGCGAAATTCTTATCCGATTGGAATGAATAATTGCACAACATTTTCTGATATTATATCCAACAACTGTGCCAAGTATGGTTCAAATCGGTTCATAACCTGATATACCTGCCATATAAACAGATTTTGGGTCGTGACTTCTTGAGCCTCCAAAAGGGCGCAATTCTTATACGATTGGAATGAAATTTTGCACGACGTGTTTCGCTATGACTTCCAACAGCTGAGCTATATTAGATTCAAATTGGTCAATAACCTGATAGAGCTCCTAAGAATAGTTCAAATCGGTCTATAATCTGATGTAGCTGCCATATAAACCGATCTAGGGTTTGACTTTTTGATCCTCTATAGGGCGCAATTCTTATCCGATTAGATTGAAATTTTGCACAACGTTTTCTGTTTTAATATCCAACAACTCGTATGTTTCAGCCACTAGAGGGCGCAATTATTATCCGATTTAGCTGAAAATTTTGCATGAGCTGTTTTGTTTTAACTTTCAACAACTGTGTTGAGAATGGTTCAAATCGGTCCATAACCTGATATAGCTGCCATATAAACCGGTATGGGATCTTGACTTCTTGAGCCTCTAAAGGGCGCAAGTGTTATCCGATTTGGCTGAAATTTTGTACAACGGCTCCTCTCATGACCTTTAATATACGTGGCGGATATGGCATGAATCGGTTTATAGCCTAATGCAGCTCCCCTATTAACCGATCGCCCTATTTTACTTCTTCAGCCCCCAAAGTGCGCAATTCTGAAATTTTATACAATGACTTCTACTATGGTCTACAATATTCAGTTCAATTATGGTCCGAAATTAACCATAACTGGATATTGTTCCAATAACATAGCAATTCTTTTCTTGTATCCTTTGTTTGCCTAAAAAGTGATACCGTGGCAAGTACTCGACAAATGCGATCCATGGTGGAGGGTATATAAGATTCGGCCCGGCCGAACATAGCCCGCTTTTACTAGTTGTTCCAAATTTTAGCCAAATCGAATGAAAATTGAGGCTTCTAGGGGCTCAAGAAGTGAAATCGTGGGATCGGTTTATATGGGGGCTATATCCAAATCTGAACCGATTTGGCTCATTTGCAATCCCCAACGACCTACATCAGTAGAAAGTATATGTGCAAAATTTAAAGCGGCAAGCTTAACGCATTCGACCGCTATCGAGATTTCGACAAACGTACGGACATGGCTAGATCGACTAAGAATGTCGGGACGCTCCAGAATATATATACTTTATGGGGTCAATATTTTGAGGTGTTGCAAACAGAATGACTTGATTAGTATTCCCCCATCCTATGGTGGTGGGTATAAAAATAAATTTAATTTTGAAACCTGGTCATTCTATTGACAGAACTAAAAATTATGCAAATTTAACTGAAACAGACTGATAGCCGTATATTCATCAATGGATCTAACTCTTTTCTTCTGGGTGTTACAAACAAATGTACTTAGTTACAATACCATGTACCACAGAACAGGTGTAGGGTACAATTACACTAATCGATGCATAATCTTAAAATGCTTGTGTCAAAATTTTCATTTTGACAAAAGGAAAGAAGAATCAATCTAAAATTGCACAAAATCCAAATTCCACTCAGATATATTAAACATTTTTCTTTGTATTTCCTCTATTTGCAGTTTATTATGAAAACATAAATTACCTGCAGATAATCACATATTTAAACAAATGTTTTGTAGGTTTTGAATCATTTCACAATACCTAGTCGACTTTTTTTAAAGTTCTTGAATTATGCGATTCTATCTTGGTATAGGTAATTTATGCACTCTTCTTTTTCGATAAATACGGGGTATTTTTAATTGGCTTTTGCAAAGAGTTGTAGAAATGCTGCCGAAGTCTACCTTAAAGTTGCTGGTGATTGCATTGCTTTTCCACTTATCGTTGGTTAGCGGTGCCAAAGGTAAAGCCAACAAATCGAAAAAGAAAGCGGCGCGTATAGTTGGAGGGAATGTCAATGTCATCAGAAACTATCCGTATATTGTGCAGTTGGAGCGAAATGGAAATTTCTTCTGTGGCGGAACGATTATATCGCAGCGTCACATATTAACTGCCGCCCATTGCATAATGAATGACCGAAGACCTTCAGATATCACTGTAGTTGCTGGAGTGGGCCGACTTGGTGATACCAACAGCGCTACCCGCGTTACCAGAAGGG